>NC_086447.1:825828745-826128745 GCF_028390025.1 Pseudophryne corroboree
AGCATATGGGGGGGGGGTTGCTATGGTAACACATACACTGCGTCCTGTGGGGGGGGGGGGCTTGGTGATAGTTCCGTCACTGCTGCTAGCCGCCGCAGCCCCCGCAGTGGATTGAGACGCGATGGAGGCTGCAGAAGCATTTCCGTACAGTCCTTTGCGGTGGCCATTTTTGGTGGGGGGTTTTTACACTGCACTGTACGGAAGCACTACCGCAGCCCCCAGCGTGTCTCAATTCACTGCGGGGGCTGCGGCGGCTAGCGGTAACTGGGGCATCGTCTGGTTCCGTGGGTGCTACTGATTGTCCATGGGTGCTCGGGCCCAGGAGCACCCATGAAATCTGCGCCTATGGGTGTGAGGGAAGATTAAATATGATACTAGTCGCAAGTGCCTTTGCCTGATCATTCCAAAGGGGCTTTGAGGCCATCAAACTAAATTGAATTTGCCCTTTATATTGTTAACGGATGCAAATGGTAACTCAGCTAAACTAACTGCCAGGGGCGCAATTCCCAGAGGCAATGGAGACACCTGCCTCCGGGCTCCAAGCCCTGAAGGGGCACCTGCATGTACAGCAGCACCTGTATGGTTCACAGCAGGATCCAGGTGTGATCGCTGCTCTTCCAACAAAGCTCTGTGGCAAACCTGCTACTGCTGCAGAGTTAATCTGCTCCGTACCGGTAGCCCTGCTACTACCTGCAATAGGGGACAGGATGGTTCCTATCTGGTACCACTCAGCCAACGTTGCTTCAAGCAGTGGTGCACCCATCACTGCGCTGGACTGTGAGATGGGAGCCGCCAGTAAACACTGATTCTGCATGCTGCAGACGGCTGAATCTTTTGAGTCTGACCCTGACCCACTAGCCATTGTAACACACTGTAGCTGGAGACCTGCCAATTCGCTGCGGGCTCCAGTCCCTGTAGACCAGCTGAGAGTGCTATGTATATAATTCTGTAAGTTTTGTGTGTATATAATAAAAGTCTAATGCTGGTCCTCACCTCCACAGGGGGAAGTTAAGTGTTTTGTACACTGGCGGCAACTAGATGGCGTCTGACGTAGCAATTCAAGTGTTGCTCCATTCGGGCACACACAGTCACCGCGGCTGATATTATGTTATTTCGTCATTTTGACGGGCTGGTAACTAGTGTGTATATATATGTACACACACATACACACACACACACACACACACACACACATATACACAAACACTCATACACATCATCGTTGTTTTCCTTTTTTATTTTATTTTTTAAAGGGGGCATCAAACTCCAACTTGCCTCTGGGCCCCTGTGATGAACTTATGCCACTGCTAACTGCTGTGTATCTGTGTATAAGCAGCCTCTAAACGTGAGTGGTTAAGGCAATATTTGGCCCATTTAGGCGGGACAGTCCCAGTTTGTAGCTTAAAAGTAGACAGTACTGAGCATATAGGGATGGGTGGAAGAGTGCCCGTGTAGATGAAAAGATTTAATGAATCCTTATAAGAGTTTTCTGACTTTGCATCTTTCCATAATACAGTTATGGTAAGTAGCCAAAAGCCTGCACCACACCTCTATATGCAACCATAGTCAGATAGCAATCCCTCATAAAGAGTGAAAACCCGCCCCATGCCAGTGTGCGAATGCATGCGTACGCCGTGCGAAAATATCGGCAGACAGCGGACATCTGCAAATCCGTTCGCAACCCACTCACCATCTAATGATTTTTCCAGTCAGTGAAGTCTGTGCGTAGCCCAGGACTTACTCCTACAGTGCGATACAAACAGGCTGATCGGGGCCGGAGCTGACGTCACACACCCTCCCAGAAAATGCTTGGGCACACCTGCGTTTTTCCTGACACTCCCAGAAAATGGCCAGTTACCACCCCCAAATGCCCGCTTTCTGTTAATCACCTTGTGTACGCCTAGCGATCAAAATTTTCACACAATTCTGTTGCTGTTTGGCCTCGCGCGTGCACATTGCGATCAATACACATGTGCAGTCGATCGATAATCGCCCGTCATGTGTAATCGCATAACAGCGATCAGGTCTGATTTAGGCCCATAGTTATCATCCTCACACTGGGCCTGATTCAGCGGTGCAGGCAGTTGCATGTGCTGCTGCAATTTAGTTTCCAGTGGACTAAGCTGCCGTCTGCCGCACAGACACGCCCCCTGTCAGCGGCTAACATCCACCCCCCATACATAAGTGGGTACACATCAGTCTCACTGTCAGACCTCTAAGCAACCCTGTGCTGTCTTCAACAGGGTGGCTCTCCAAAGACTTGGTGCTTCTCCAGCTCCGTACAAATTTGCAGTGGCTGACTATGGCACACCCAGTGAACGGTCATGACGCACCTGCGTTTTTCTAGCCACCCCCCATTACCTCCCACAAACACCGACTACCTGTCACTCACTTTGCAAATAAATCTCCACTGCATCCGCAATCACCAATCATTTGCTGTGTGTGCGCAGAGCGGCTTTGGCGCATGCACAATGGCAGATAATCAATCCACGGCATCTTATATCAATATTGCACACACCTCCGAATCAGAAAAACTGTCTGCAGCTTGACTGAACCAACTAGCATTTCTCCACAGGACTGTCTTGAATGTAAGGTACCCGTAACTGTAATGGAAAGGAAGGCAGACAGATATAGGCTTGGAAGACTCAAGAGTGGTCAAAGACAGAGAGAGCCTGGTCCAGTACACAGTAGAACACATCAACGCAAAGGGATAATGCAGAGGCAAAGTCAAGGACAACTAGGGATGATACATAAGGTGAGGATACAGAAGCAGAAAGCAGCAACTAGATTACTGGCTGGAGCAGCTGTGTCACTGTCAATGTTCCCCAAGTGAACCCTAGTGTTGCCCAAATAACCAAGAATGCCCACCAAGTGATCCCCAGTTCTCTACCTAAAGTTACTAAATGGAGTAAATGTAAACCTCCTACATAAGAGGAGGCTCCCATATTTAAAAATATATACCCAAGATGGTAATATTACCCTAAGGCAGGCCCTTCAAAATCCAACCCTGAGCAAAGGAACAGAAGTACAAGAGAGAAATGTATAAATGTAGGAGAAGGAGAAGAGCCCAGTTTTTGGGGGCTTTTTCGGGAGGGGGGGGGGGGGGCAAAGTAGAAACAACCCCTTTTATCAGTAATAACACTTGTCCACTTGTTTTTGCCCTCTGATAACTTAGCCCCTAAGTTTTAGACCTGAAACTAAATTTAGGGATGGGCCACAGCACACTGTACTGGCCCCCTCTTGGTGACTTTTGATATCCATATACAATACAGTAGGGGGTCTATTATCACCTATGTACTGTAGCTCTACAAGTCCAACAGACCAGCTCACCAGAGACATCAGCTGCAGAGCTGACACTCACTACTCAAGGCCACTCAGATGTGCTACTTTGCAATCCCTTTCCATAACAAAACTGTAGACACAATATATTACATGTTTTCATGAAATACATACTGAGAAAACTAGCAGACGAGTATTAAACATAAACAACTGACATTTATTTACTCTCATTCTTGATTACATAAATTAAAATGAATTGCAATCCAAGCTTCTTGCTTAGATCTGTCTTGATTATGTAATTAGGTAATTATCTCAGCTGTCCAAGTGAAGATGAAGCAGAAACCCATACTACTGAACTGCCGCTTGCTTTACATGTCTGGAAATGTGTGTAATGCAGCTTTTCAGTTTTGACAGGTTGGCATTATTCAAATCATTGGAAATGAAACAATACATTGAAGTACAAATGAGTTTTCTTTCAAAGCAACACTTAAAAATCAACATATTTCTCCATCTCATAAATGAATTTTACATTTCTAAAATAGAGGCAATAATATCAACCAGCTCAATCCATACTTTCATACTATCCCCCTGGAACATCTGGGAGACACTATAATTTTTTTGGATTCCCAGGAATACCAGGAAAAGTAGCTGAGCCTCCTGTACCCCACGTACTTTTTGATGAAACGGACTGGAAGGGGAGTGCACAGTATTGCGATTCTCAAAGAATGACTCATCTTAGCGCATCTCACTGCAGTTTGCAACATTACGCTGCTAGAGGCAGTAGTCAGGACTAATGACGGAAGCACCCGGCCATATCAGTGATCAGTAGCCTGCCCAGAAAACAAAGGCAGGAGTTTAGTGATTGCATAGGCCATCCCTTTACCAGTGCCGTAACTAGACAGTTTAGCGCTGTGTGCAAGAAACGGCATCTGTGCCCCCCCCTTATTTAAAACAGGGCCAGTGCCTTAGGCGTGTGCCAAAAAATATAGGGGCGTGGCTTCATGGAGAAGGAGTGTGGCCGCAAAATAATAACAATTCATATTACGCTGCACAGTAGTTTCCATTATTCAAATTACGCCACACAGTAGCGCCACTATACCAGGTTGAGTCCCCTTTTTACATATTACGGCAGGCAAAGTCCTCTTTTACACATTATGGCAGGCAGAGTCCCCTTAACAGCAAGGCAGAGACCCCTTTTTACACATTGTGGCAGGTAAGGCCTTCTTTTACACATTACGCTAGGTAGAGCCCCCTTTTTACACATTACGGCAGGTAGAGCCTCCTTTTACATATTACGACAGGCAGAGTACCCTTTTTACAATTTACGGCAGGTAGAGCCCCCTTTTTACACATTACAGCAGGTAGAGCCTCCTTTTACACATTACGACAGGCAGAGTCCCCATTTTACAAATTACGGCAGGTAGAGTCCCCCTTTTTACACATTACGGCAGGTAGAGTCCCCCTTTTTACAGAGTCCCCTTTTACACATTACGGCAGGCAGAGTCCCCTTTTACACATTACGGCAGGTTGAGACAGGCATTTTGTTGTTGAGTGCCACCTAGTTATGGCCCTGGATAAATAGAAAGATAGATATACAGTAGCTAGATTAGATAGATAGACATAATAGATAGATAGATAGATAGATAGATAGATAGATAGATAGATAGATAGATAGATACTTACTGGCTGTCTCTCCACTGGCTCAGGCTCCTCGGTGTAGCTGCTAGCAGATCTCGTGCTTCCCGAATCCCAGCATTCACAGCTGCGGCGGCCAGCCGATGTGGAAGGAGAGGGACAGCTGCAGCGCCACCGCCACCAAATACAGTGCACTGCTGCGGCTCCCAAGTCCCCCTCCATCCTCCCCTTGCCCTCGGAGCTGCTCCTCTCGTCACTTCATTGGCAGCACACACAGGCAGCTTGTAATGAGTCAGTTTAACTCAATACAATGCCGCATACTTTGGGCCCCTTGGAATGGGGATGTGGGCACTTCCGCCCTCAGGGCGACTGCACTGTGTGCCAGGCCCTGCTGGCAAACACGTAGTTACGGCCCTGCACTTTACATCTTGCAGTTCCCGGGATTGGCTCTTATTGGAGCCCACATCCCAGCAATATAAACTAATCCTTACTGCCACCATATGCGGTGATAGGGATTCAAAATTTTGATAGGCACACACAAGTTCCTAAGAGCTGGATGTGCCAATATAGAAATGATAACAGGTCTTAAATGTGACACAATGCACAGTGTCACAAAACTGGGGCTCCGCTGTTCAAGTTACCCCTTGATCTCATTGGGTATAATGTATGGGGTAGCGGTGGCCATCTATGGTCTTAAATATCTGTTAGAAATCATCGATGGTGAGCCTGCTTTTATGTTTTACCTTCAGGCTCAGCTATAGATATTATACTATGTATGGGGTACCGGTGGCCATCTACGGTCTTAAATATCGGTTAGAAACCATCGATGGTGAGCCTGCTTTTATGTTTTACCTTCAGGCTCAGCTATAGATATTATACCATCAGTGGCTGACCATCAATGGTGAAAACACTCTCCATTGGCCTCTGACCAACAATGCTGATAAAGTATCGATGGTTGATGGCCAACCATTGTGTGGAGTGATATTAAAGAATACTGATTGTGTTGGCAACATTATTTTATTGCTGCATTTCCCCAAGTAATATCACCATAGAGCTCCATAGCTCTAGCCCACACAATGACCCATCTATATCATATATATATTCCACCAGTTATTATGCATTTGCTTGTATGCCAACACACCTATTCCCCTAACAAAAGTAGAAAAGATAAGCCTAAATATATAAAATAAGAAATAGATACTGAATTAAAAAACATCCTTAAGTAGTGCTCACTTCCCATGACAGATCTGTGGAGCTTGTTCCAGGTTTATGAAGACTTGCCACTAATCTGGGACTAGTAACATTCACAAAAAGGCAGCCTACACTAGGAGCCAGCGATTCAGACATCTACAATATTAGCCTGCTTATCATACTCAGAAATAACCTTCTTACCTTCCCTATGTGATTCTACCCAAATACCACGCCTAACAAAATTCACGCGAACCTTACATTTAATAAGCTACTATACGCAAGCAAAATACTGACCCCTAAACCATCACTGCATCATATAGCCCCACTGGCTGGACTAAATTTCATTTTGTGAACTTGGACATATTTACTAAGAAAAAAAACCCTTTCTAGTTAATCTTCCTATTTAAGATAAGCTGTCTCTGACGGTTCTCTATTGCCGAGTATCAGCGCAGAAACCATTGGTGTGATTCTCCTGTGCAGTAATGCATCACTATCAGCACTTCAGGTTGGCGATAGCAGTGCCGAAGCCCAATAAAAATGCTTTATAAAAGTTAACTAAAGCATTATATTCAAATATTTTCTGTATTTTTTTTTTAATAACCAAAGTGTAATGGAAAACACTTTAAAAAAAAATCTCTTAATGACCTTATCTAACAACTAAGCTAATGCTTATTTCATGTTTCAAGTATATGACTCTAGAATGAAAGCTCCGTGTGACATGAAATTATTTCAAATAAACAATCGTGCCAGTTTTTCATTAGCAGGTACTGTGTTCAATTAAGACCAATAAAGGCGATATAAAATGTCATCTACTATTGTATGACAAATTCAGGAACATTTCACAGTAGAGGATTGTTACTAAGGTTTTCCCTAAGCTCATAGGGCTTGTATACACCAATATGTTTTTCTAGTGATCATGAAACATAAAATATCTTATAAGTCACCTGAAAGAAAAAAAGAACACATTATTATTCCCTATGGGCTTGTTTCCACAAATATGTTCTCCAGCCCGGACACTAGTGTTTGGAAATAAAAAGCTGCATGCAGCTTATTCATACTTGCTTACTCTCCCAGATGCTGCAGGAGGCTCCTGTTTTTTGGGGTAGACCCCCGCACCCCCGGAAGAGTATGGGAAGTTCTCCCGCATCCTGCTCGCACCCTAGTGATGTGGGCAGGATGGAGAGATAATCTCCCGTATTCGCTGGTCCGTGGGGTGGGGAAGGGGTTAAAAAGACGTAAATCTCGTCACTTTAGCCCCGCCCCCTTCCCGCGGACCCACGAATCGCGGCATTTTCCGATGTGGGGCTTGATGATGTCACAGGCCAGCCCCGTCCCCCGAAGTCTCCTGCAGCATCTCCTCTCCGGGCTTCTCCCAGAGAGGAGATATTCAAAGTAGGCATGTATGAGCTTATTAAAACAGATTTAAAAAAATACAAAATAAAATACAGGTTGAGTATCCCTTATCCAAAATGCTTGGGACCAAAGGTATTTTGGATATGGGATTTTTCCGTATTTTGGAATAATTGCATACCATAATGAGATATCATGGTGATGGGACCTAAATCTAAGCACAGAATACATTTATGTTACATATACACCTTATACAAACAGCCTGAAGGTCATTTTAGCCAATATTTTTTATAACTTTGTGCATTAAACAAAGTGTGTCTACATTCACACAATTCAATTATGTTTCATATACACCTTATACACACAGCCTGAAGGTCATTTAATACAATATTTTTAATAACTTTGTTTAATACACAAAGTTTGTGTACATTGAGCCATCAAAAAACAAAGGTTTCACTATCTCACTCTCACTCAAAAAAGTCCGTATTTCGGAATATTCCGTATTTCGGAATATTTGGATATGGGATACTCAACCTGTATAACCAAACTATAGTACAAAAGAGACTCACAATTATTTTTGGGGTCTATTTATGAAATAGACCTGAAAAAGACCAATTTTCTATCACCACTTGATAGAAAATATTTTTTAGGGTGGGCTCACAAGGAAAAGTCGATAGTGCTGCACAATCATCGAAGTTATCAGCAGTCAGCAGTACGCTTAATGCATCGTCGGCCAGTCCAGGTCCCTACTACTCATTCTGTACGTGCCCAGGCATTGCACATTACATGTAAAAGACTTAGGGGTCTATTCATGAAGCAGTGAAAAGTGTGGAGTAGTCAGCTGCTCCGTACAATTGTATAGTATGCAAATTATAAATGTTACTTCAATGCTAATTGGTTGCCATTGGACACTTCTCCACTGGCTCACTTCTTCACACTTTTCACTGCTTCATGAATAGACCCCCTTGATTCTGGGGTGCAGAGTTTATCTTGGAAACACTTGTTACACAATACAAGGATTACTAAATATCCTCTGTCTGACATGCAAGAGATACTCCTGAGATATCTACTAAAGGGGGACATTTAATAAGAAGTGATAAAAGTGGAGAAGTGAGCCAGTGGAGAAGTTGCCTATGGCAACCAATCAGCATTGATGTAACATTTATAATTTGCATACTATAAATATATACAGAGCAGCTGATTGGTTGCCATGGGCAACTTCTAAACTGGCTCACTTCTCTACTTTTATCACTGCTTAGTACATGTCCCTCAAAGTCTTCTGACCATAAGGCAGCCTTAGGCCTAAAGCTTTCTGACCTTTCTGACCTCCCATGAAAATATTTGCTGCACCGTATAAATCTCTCTTGGTCAGCTCTACCATAGTCACCTATGACTTCAACAGCAGTTTTCCATACTGTCAGCCTAGTACCCTTATATGACCTGTTGTGGAGTATGTTATACTGGAAATATGTGTACAGGTTTGAGGATGTAGCAGAGTTACTGTATGTACACACCAGCGGATGCCTTACAACTGTGAACAGCCCAGTTACTTAAGCAGAGAGGCAGTTTTATTGAAGATAAAGCAGGTACAGCTGTACTCCCTGTTATACACACTGGTAGATGGAATGGAGCTTGAGTGGAGCGAGATGTCATACAGGTCACTAGCCGGTAAGTGTACTGTATGTAGGTACTGGAGCAGAATGTTGGAACAGCGGTTATATTGCAGGTATTCTTTCAGTGGAGTTGACTGGAAAACTGCTGTCTCCCATTGTGGCACTCTCATACAGTCCCAAAATAGCTCTGCACATGCTCAGTACTAGCCCGGTGGGCATCTTGGTACAGTGAATGAAGCTTCCCTGGAGGAGTAGCGACATGGATTATGAGCAGTAGCTCACGCCGCTTTCAACAAGTACCACACCAATTTGAATAGAATAAATTGCATGATTTTATACTATGCATGGCCAGAATGGTCTCAAACATTGCACACTTATGCATCCATGTGGGTATGCATGTTTCTGCCACTTACGCATGGCTTCACAGGATCGATGTCAGCCGCTTTGTGGCTACATAGGCATTATCGCTAGAGTGGGATCTTCTGATTCCCCTCTGGCAGCCTCCTTCCTCCAGTGAGGTATCCATAATGTGTGCAAGGTGTGCAGTGCACACAGACCCCTGGGTCCAGGGAGGCCCACACTTCACCTATATATTATATTCACCACTCTGCACGTCAGTGCTGCACAAACCACCTACAAAATAGTACAATGGCCATTTTCTTGGAGATTTTTGGATGCACTGTAGATAAATCACCAGAAACATTGCATAGGCACCTTGTTCTCAGAGACCTGCCAACTGTGCCTCCAGAGAGGAGGTGGCCCATTTGGAGAAAGTACATGGGCCCCCTCTTCTCCCCTGACTCCCTCCCATAACATTTTCTTTATGCACATGTGTGGCCATTTGGAATGCACAATGTGGGGCAGACTCCCACCAGAGATGCTATCCCAGCAAGAGATTACTTGGTATAGTAAAGAGGTGCAAAAATTCATTCCTAGTATTTTACAATAATAATAAAAATAATAATAATAATAATGAAAAACTGGCCCCTTAGATTTAATGAATTTATTGAAGTTAGAGCAAAGTACACCTGGATCCAATGAACAAAATATTCTAGCATCAGAAGTCTGTTGAATCCAGCTGCTTGATTTGAGTATTTGAGTAGATGTTATTCAGGAACTTACAGTGACCTTCTTACATAGACACCATGGATGAACACATATCTATGGAAATGCTTCCTCTGAATTACTGGGAACAAGTGAAACATTATGGTCTACTATAAGCCCCTCCATTGGTACAAAATGGCTGCCTCGACTGTTTGTAGACTAAAGGCACTTCAGAGCAGTCATTCAGATAATTTTTTTTTGATCTATTCTAATGATGCTCACATTACCACATGATTATGCAGGAAAGTCACCCTTTATGACAAAGTATTGTTCTAGCCAGTGGCGTATTTATAATGGGTGAAGGGTTTGCGGAGCACACGGGGGCACACAGCACATCCTGCACCCATTTGTTCAATACTTAGCCCTCCGGAGACCTGCGTCAGCAGCACTGTACAGATTATTGAGGAAATGGTGCAGCAGCCATTTTCCTGGCTTGAAAATGGCCACCGCACTTTTTTCCCGGGGACCTGTGCATGCGCACTAGACTGAGACAGCTGTAGGGTCTCCTAGTGACCCTAGTACTCAGAGTCTATTGCGCTGCCGGCTAGAGAGGAGGGAACCCAGTTAGGGACTGCATATCGGCCTTCTCCTCTCAATACGCCTCTGGTTCTAGCTGTGAAATTATAACCAGGAATAAAAGTTTAGACTGCTTGACACAATATAGCCGTCTTCTCTGCCGTAGTGAATTGTTTATCCAATAACTATCCCTGGTATAAAGCCGTACTAATCTTTGTTGCTGCTGTAAAACTTAATCTACTGTGGGACAACATAATTAAGTGTCAGGGTTTAGATATATGGTGGAAGAGACAGCAGGAATAATCCCGGTTGTACGTCACCGATAATTTAGTTTATGGCAGAGAGGTAATGGAAGTGCAGATTATTAGCTGAATGATGCAGTGTTTTATCCTTTGCAGAGTTTTGACCAAGCTGCGTGTTTCTTAGGTTTTTTCTGCTCTCCGTTGCTGGGTTGACCTAATAAAAGCTTAATGATACATTTTCTGTTGATATATAACTGTGATGTTTATCCGAGTCGAAAGGAAAAGCTCTACCGCAAGCTGACCTATCTGATTTCCTCTGCCTCTTGTCCTGCTTATGGATCATAGTATTACATATCACCTCTGTCTACCGCACAATTGCTGAACTGCAGTCTTGATAAATTACACCAATACACCTAAATAAACTCCTGCACAGCAAAGATATGTCATGCCTTTTGTTTCAGCTTTCATGTGACATTTCATACTGCAGGGTTGCACTGAACAGTATATTCTTAGGGTGGCAGAGTGCTCCTATCATCAATGAAAAACACCATATTGAGCAGATCTAACTATAATAGACATACAGTATGATATATTTACTATACTATAGCTATTTAAAATCTTATGAATTCTAAATTGTAACGTGTCTGCGTGAAGTTAGACATTTCTTGTCAGCTATAATTCCATGAGACTTATGGACTGCCCATTGGGATTCTAAGAGGCTTTCTATAAAAACATCAAATTGCGGGAAGTCTGCCAGCTGTGATTGGCTCTGAATGATCACATCACATTAATATCACAGAGGAACGTTTACACCAACGGCTAAATGAACCATTGTGTAAGAAGTTATAGCACAGAGTACATGAAGTGCCCCAGAGTGTGTTACATACAATATAGAGCATGAGGAACATCTTCATAGCTGACGGATGGTACTGTATGTGCGCTTATAATTGTACATTGCAGCTAGGGGCCTATATACTAATGTATTATTTGCTTACAAAATGGTGTTTCAAAGGATTGACGCAATATTTTGTATTGGGGTCGTTTAATATCGGTATAGCTATAGATATCAGAGATATATATGTGGTAGTCCCTCACTTTCTGCTTGCAAGAGTACAGTAGTCCCTGTAGTTTTCCATGGGGACTGCAAAAATGGGCAATTTACCGTGCCCCTTATAGCTTGGCTTTACGAAAATGCACCCAATAGCACCCATCTTAAGAGGGTGTTAGCCATTATAGCCTATAGGCTTGCACCTCATACATGCACATTTGCAGCCCAACAGCAATGCATTGCACATTGATGTGTGCCCTGCATGTATAGCGATAGCTATCACTCTACAGAACCTCTTCACCATGACAGCATCTTAAAAAAATCATCTTTCCTGTGAAGAGATTCTTCATAATTCCCCCAAAAGGAAAATCTACAACATATAGAAATATGTCTTTGAGTCATGCTGCACAATTAATGTTTATTAATGCCCGGGGGGACCCACGTGCAGCCACCCCCTTCTGCCTCCAACCAGCAAGATCCCCCCGACCACCTGCATCTGTAGTCATCTCTCCAGTGATAGTTGGAAGGATATCATATGAAGCAGAAGAACACAAAGACTCTGGCATAGTGACAAATTCTTTGGTTTCACCGCACAACGCCATTTTTTGGAAGATCACTGGGAAGATGGCACAATTGGCACTTCATAGAGCAGGGCTGGCAGGTTCATAGACCCATTTGCTAGCAGCTGGGCTGGGTGCAGGTTGTGTGGTGCTGGGAGTTGCTGGGACCCCCTAGACCCAGGGGCCTGTGTGCACTGCATACCCTGCACCCATTATAAATAGGACCATGCAGGAACATATTATGTGGGAGTGTCATTAATATCTCTCCCAAGCTACTGTATACAAACCACAGCTCGCCAACTTTCCCTGTTGGTGAATCGGAACTAGTGGAAGTGAGAAGGGGATGCGGTCAAGCATTACAGGGACTAGTGACAAATGCTCCTGACATGCTAAACCATCTTCTTCCTTTACCCAAAAGAGACCCTTTTGAATGCCATGCATGCCTCCATTTCCTGGTGATCTACTGTGCAAAACAGTAGTGAACAGAACAGACTGTGTCTCTCAACCTTCTGGGCTGGCCTGATAGAGACAGGAGACTCCAATCAGCACTGTCCGGCCTTAATTGGGACAGTGGAAAAGTATGCCAAACCATGCCTAGAGCTGAGCAAATGACACCCATTTCAGGCAAGTCCACGCAGCCTGTCCGACAGACTACTGAGCAGGTAAGCATGCCATGTGCTACAATGGATATTACTTTCCACTGCTAGGGACAACTGTGAATCAACCTACAAAATGTTAATGTTCAGCAACACTTGCCTTAAACTGAGTATGATGTCAACTGGGTGAGCTACACGGCGGGCAGACCCCACAGTGCTAATACAGTCTGATTTCTATTAAATATGGAATATACAATGATGGGTGCAAATTACTTTTGTCACTTTCAAGTTATTTCACGGAAAAATATGGGTTCTTCTTTTTTCATGGAAGGGTGCCAACAAATTTGTCCATGTCTCTAAACTAAGTACAGGCTGCTATTAGGGTGGCCAATCCCAGGACAATTTTTCAATCCCGGGTATCAGGATTGAAAAATGGTCAATCCCCAGGATACCCAGGATTGCTTTTTTACTTTGAGTCCGCCCATCCCCGCCCCGCTCCGCCCACCTGCCTGCATAACTCACATGACTCACATAACTGGTGGGGCAGGGGGGTGGGAAACTTTATCCACCTTCGTGATGGGTAACGGATGGCTTTCCGGGCTTGGCTGCGGGTGATAGTGAGTGACTGCGCAGTGTGACCTCAGAGTTAGGGTCACGCTGCGGCATGTGAATGGCAAGCCGGGAGGAGGGAGCCCGGCAGCATCTGAGCGTCCTGAGGACGCTCAACACTGATCCCTCAATCCCTGGGATTGGAGCTTCCAATCCCAGGATTGAATCCCGGACGTTTTTTGGCCTAAATCCCGGGATCCCGCCGATCCAGATCCCGGGATTGGCCACCCTAGCTGCTATGTATTCTACAAAATTTTGGAGGCAAAATAACCTGTGCCACTGAATTCATAAGGCAGTCCACTAGCATCTGCTGTATGGTTGACTCTGCCGGTACTTCTTTCTAAAACCTCAGCCTGTTTTTCGAATACATTTAAATATAAAATGCACAGCGCCTTTCTGTATGAGTGAAATGGAATATCTCCCATACTCCCACCACAAAATACAAAAACAATTTTAGTTGTCTTGGTTTATAGAATAGTTGACTGCTATTTGTAATGCACATAGGGGGTGATTCAGACCTGATCGCTGCTGTGCGTTTTTGGACAGCGGGCGATCAGCAAATAACCGCGCACACGCGTCACCACACAACAGGCTTCGCCGGTCAGCAACAGGCTGGTGAGAAAATTCTAAATGCACAGCCATTCACATGCCGATTGACTGGAGGAGGCCATTTGTGGGTGGTAACTGACCGTTTTCTGGGAGTGTCAGGGAAAACGCAGGCGTGCCCAAGCTTTTTCAGGGAGGGTATGTGACGTCAGCTCCGGCCCCGATCAGCCCGTTCTGATCGCACTGGAGGAGTAAGTCCTGGGCTGCGCACAGACTGCACACACTGGTAAAAACCATTCTTTTCCACAGTTACTTTTTCATTTTATCATCAGGGTCCCACTGCGGGGTGTGGTATTAAAGGTCGACAGTGTCTAGGTCGACCACTATTGGTCGACAGTAACTAGGTCGACAAGGTCTCTAGGTCAACATGAGTTTTTTAATCTATTTTTGTGTCGTTTTCGCCGTACAGTGACCGGGAACCCCTATCAGTGCACAGGGTCCCCTTGCATGGCGAGCGAGGTGCCTCGCTGCCCTCGTCACAGGTTACCGTTCCTAATTGTAGTCCACGTGGATCGTAAAGTATGAAAAAGTAAAAAAAAAGATTTTTTTTTTTTAAAACTCATGTCGACCTTTTGACCTGTCGACCTAGAACATGTCTACCTAGAGACCCTGTCGACCTAGTTACTGTCGACCAATAGTGGTCGACCTAGACACTGTCGACCTAAGTCTTGTCGACCTAGAGACCGGATACCCCCACTGCGATGCATGGGGGCTAGAGATCCCTAGGACACTGCTTTTCCTATTGTGTCTGATTACCATCCAGATATCCACCCTCCCCGCAATTACAGAACAGTTTTTCATGTACCGCTGAATGACGCAAGTACCCCTGGCTGAGGAAAACTGGCGCAGGAGATTATTATACTGTTTGTTCTTTTATCATCTTCACTAAAGCATATCCAGGGGACATTTGTATGTGTTTTAGTATATAAAATCAACAAAACAGCCAAATAAACCCTTCAAATAACTGTATAAACATTATTATTTTAAATCACTATAAAGCAGCTTCCTGCTGTTTTGGTTCCTTTCCAGACATCATGGGGCTGCAGAGCATTCTAATATTTCTCATTTTTGTGCTTTGTTTCTCATCCGCCCCCCTCCTACCCAACATCCGTTTAATTGAAAACATTCATTTAAACCAAAGCTGTGACCCGGACGAAAACACAGCGAGAGGGAACGTACCTCTCTTAATTTCTCCCATTACTTGAAACAAGTAGTTTAGTATTCCTGTTATATAACACATCAGTTCGCTTGCTCTGTAGAATGATTCCCTTGTCTGACATACTGAGATCATATTGCAGTTATACAGTACCTGGAAACCCAGCTGCCAAGAGGACCAAGCAGTGATCCATGAGGGGAAGCCACAAACCAGGGATGGCAAGGAAATAAAATGATTCAAAGGACATTAATGGACGGACTCTTACGGCTGATAAACCTTTTTCAATCTAGTAGAAAAAGTTTTTTTCTTCTCACTTTTCTGGCATCATGAACGAAATATAAGAATACATTTTTTTCTTACTTTTTTTTTTTTACAAAGGAATTTTTGCAAAGCACGAGACCTCTGACAGAGAGGCGGTTTTCTACATACTTCTCATAATACGCTCACGAAACTGTATCCCTCTAGTGACAACTTCACAGGGTAAAGGGGACTTGAGTGTCTCCTGGGGAGATTCACAATGTCGAGAAAGGGAAATAGATCCGACTGTTTTCAGGATTAATTAATTACAAATGTTTCTTGATGGAACTTGTAAACGGTGAACGGATGGTACAAGACACCGTCTACATTTTACTGCAAAGGTCGACGGTAGGATACACAGATACAGAGAAGCCCAACTTTAGCTCCTTGTGACCTTGCATAGATCAGTTAGTCTCCCTGTGTTCTCGCTATTAAAGGCTAGATTGTAAGCTTGGCTGGGCAGGGAAACTGTGTTCGCAAATTCTGTATGCATGCTGCTGTGTGAAAATGGTATAAGAAACAAAATAGAAATTGCTGGATAGATGAGAGTGCGTCATAATAGTACATTTACAGTACATCACTGACTTTATCTTTTGGGAGTTCTGAATGAAACTAAAAACAGAAATATCTATGTACTATATTATTTGAATTAGTTTATGAACTGTCCATTATTTGTTACCAGTTACTTATATAGCACACACATATTCCGCAGCGCTGTACAGAGAATACTTGCCCATTCACATCAGGCCCTGTCCCAGTGGAGCTTACAATCTGTATTCCCTATCACATGTACACACAGACACATTCACACTAGGGTTAATATTTGTTGATAGCCAATTAACCTACCAGTATATTTTTGGATTGTGGGAGGAAACCGGAGTACCCAGAGGAAACCCACGCAAGTATGGGGAGAATATACAAACTCCACACAGTTAGGGCCATGATGGGAATCGAACCCATGACCTCAGTGTTGTGAGGCAGTAATGCTAACCATTACACCATCCGTACTGCCGAGGGCTGGACTCTTTCTTTCTAATGTCCATGCAGCTGTGTGCCTTAGGCTGGATACATACTGGCAGATATATTGGGCATTCAGTTGAATAGCCAATATATCATGGGCGCATCGGAGGGTGTGTACCCATGACATCGTTCACAGACAAATCGTGTCAACCCTACTGCACAGCTGATGGGCGATATATCTGAAGATACTGTATATCGGCGCACCATGCCTCCAGTGTCTCCAGACCGCCCATACACTTGCTGCCCAGACCACTGGTGACTGACATCACAACTGTGTGGGCACATGTAAATGCCCGCCCAGTTGTGACATCAGGCACAAAACACTGGGCCAACGATTGGTAAGTGTGTATGCACCTGCCGATTGTCACATAGGTTGGCGGAACGGCTGCACAGACGAACCGCCGGCCTAGTGTACACCCAGCATTAGTTAAAGCAATTGCAAAACATCTTTTGAAATACAGGTCAGTTGTACCCCTTTCAGACCTCCAGCTATGGGCACATGAGCGCGCATAATCCGTGTTCACGTGCGGTCTGACAGGTGCCAGAGAAAAAATACCCGGTTGAGCGATGCGGTATTTCAACCCTGGCAATGAGCAGGGTTGAACTTGTGTTCAAACCGGCTCGCTGTGTGGTGTGAACGGGAGCCGAGTCGATGCAACCCGTTTCTCATTCACGGTGTGTGCACGGGCGGCGCTTGGAGATCATGTGATCTCCAAGCACCGCCCCCATCGCGTCACCAATCCGAGTCAGGCTCCTGGGTGCGACCCACCTCAGGCAGTGTGAAAGGGGTCTTAGTAAGTGAGACTACTGTGATACTACTACAGTACAGCTAACAAAACAAAACAGTTACACATATAAGATATACGAAGATGCAACGATAAGCAGCGATAGAAAAGAAATCATTAATTAAGCTGTTTTTTATCGTCTATCAAAACAGCTTTATTTTAATATTTTTTTTTAGAGCACAGCAATCCTTCTTAAATACACTTCTGTATGCTCTGCAAATAGTTTCTCCAGAGGGGAAAGAAAGCCTTAGTAGGAAATTGCTTTTCCTAGCTTTAATAAATAAACCCATTATAAATACCACTTAGACAAAACATGGGGACCAGTTACATTGAACAGGGCATCTAAATAAGGTAGAAAAAAGTTATAAATAAAATCTCACTTCTAGAGTACACTTATTCTGTGGTAAATTAAGGTTACACTAATTGTATATATATTCCAGCAAGCAGAAACTTGGAAAAAAAAAAGTATTATTTACAAAGAGAATAGTAGAATGGACTTAAAATATAAATATACCTACTGTATTTAAATATCTTCATGAAAGAAAGCGCTAGCTATATCTGACAGCATATATTTTTTAGCACTTCAGGAAACAAGGCTTTTACTGACGCGCACACTCCATACTGTACATCACAAACATGACAACTGTCTCAGCGTTCCAGTTGTTTGTGTTACTGTACATTTAAATATAAAATTACAATTACATGATTTTGAGACCGTGGGGCAGATACTGTATATTAACCTGGAGAAGGGATAAAGAAGTGATAATCCAATGATAAGCACAAGGTGATAACACATCAGCCAATCATTATGGATTTAAAAAATGACAGGAGCTGATTGGCTGGTGCGTTATCACCTTGCACTTATCACTGCTTTATCACTTCTCCAGGCTTAATACATCTGCCCTGTGTCCCTTACCTGGCTAATATTTTTTTACAAAAAATGTGCAGAAATTGTTTATCTTTTTATGATTGAATTAAGTTAAAAAGATCTGTTTAAAATTTATCCGACACTATATTACTTAAAATTAAATGTAAACACATAACATAAATATTGATTTTTTTTTTTTTACAGAATATTGTCTGGTGATAGTGTATATCGGACCATTGGTGATCAGAACATTGCAACATTGCAGTTTTCCATTTCCCCAGGAGCTGCTACTCTCTGCAGCCGGTATACACTAGGAAGATGAGGGCTGCTTCAGTTAAATTGTTCTCTCTGCGGGCGCCAGGTGGGCAGTGCTGCCAGGCTAACCGATCAGCAGTGGTCAGCTGCACGGTAGGCACTGGGGGCAGAGCCGTTTCTTGCGGCGGGTGCACTGTGCAATCGCACGGGTCGCCCGCCGTGGCACTTTGGTGGCTCTTTCTGCTCCCCCTCATCCCTTTAGCTGCAGCATAATACTCCGCTCGTGGGGGTGGAATCTCGCGGAATGACGCTGATGCGTCATGACGTCATGAGTAGACTCCGGCCCCCTCCTCATGAGAAGCTGGCTCCTTTTTAATAAAATGGTATTGAGCGAATGGGCTGAGTCCAGAGCCGGCCCTAACCAATATGATACCCTAGGCAAGATTTTGGCTGGTGCCCCCTAGCACCACCGCTGGTTCCGCCTCTGACCTTGCACCTTTTTCCCAGCACCATCACCTCTCACCCATCGCAGTCCTTATTTTGGTGTTTGTACCCCCCTATATTTTAAATAGGAACAGTTCACACATTTGGCACACAGCCCAAAAAGGGGGGTGTTTTTGCTGGCAAGGGGCATGGCCACACAATAGTAACCCCAATTCCAATTACGCCACACAGTACTGCAACTTTATTCACATTTGATCATGCGATAGTGTCCATAATTCATATTACATCCAACAGTAGTATCACTTTACCTTATAAACGTTACTCCTCACAGTAGAGCCCTTATTCACATTACATCACACTGAATTGCTCCTTATTCACATTACCCCACACCCTATTGCTCTTTATTCACATTAGACAACACAGTAGTGCCCTTTCTATACGCAACGCCACATAGTAGAGCACCTTATACACATAATGCCACAGAGTAATGCCACTTACACATATGAGACACATTATTAATGTCCTTATAAACATAATGCACCTTACGCATTATGACAACCTTTATTAATGTCCTTTTACACATAATGTCCCTTACACATATGCCGCACATTATTAGTGCCCCATACGCATAATGACACACATAGTGCCCCTTACACATTATTAATGCATTTTTACACGACACACATAATGCTCCTTACACATATTCCGAACACTACTGCACAACCAACCCACTCACATGCACACAGCACTCACACTGCCACTAACACTGAGACCTCTGCCTTTGCTTGGATACAAATGTGTCCTCATAAATATTGCCTCAATGCTAAATTTAGGCACCTTTTTTTAATGAAAATGCATCTTATTTGCATTGCTATGTGGCTAGGATGCACAAGCAGCTTCTGCTGATTAAAATGATATGCAGCATGCCTATATACTGTGTGTGACTGTGGCTGTATCTGCATATGAAATGCTACATACAGAATATAGGCATGCCGCATATCATTTTAATCAGCAGAAGCTGCTGATGCCCCTAGGAATATCAAATGCCCTAGGCAATTGCCTAGTTTGCCTATGCCTATGGCCGGCTCTGGGCTGAGTGTCTAGCACATTAGTGCTGAGCGCGCTCGCTGTAAGAGTACTGCTGTCAGAGCCCCACCCTGAGTCCCCTTGATCCACCGCCACTGTTAACAGCACGGCGGAGACACAGAGAGCAGAGTGAACCAGCACTTGTTGGAGAAGGGAGGTGGGAGTTATATTTTAGGGTGACCATAATATCCCTTTAATCTGGAACACCTATGATTTACACAGGTTCTGTGGCTGGCTAAACTCTAGCCTGAATTTCAATTTCACCTGGACTTAGCCAGCCACAGAACCTGTGTAAATCATAGGTGTCCCAGTTTCAAGGGATATTATGGTCCCCATATATTTTTCTTCCTTCTGTAGTGGGGCTGTAGGGATGGCTTTCTGACAGTTAAGCTGTGTTGCTCTGATGTTCCTGGGACTTTCAGCCCCATTCCGGAGGGGCTGCAGGTTCCCTGTAAGGCACTGTACAGGATTTTAGCTAAGCCTTACTCACCTCTCTGTCGTTTGCTCAGAGCCCGGATCACTCTTTTTTATTTAAGTTGGGACAGGTCTGAGAGGCAGGGAATATTGTCAGGCTTAAAATAATTTAAATAAAAAATAAACAAAATAAAAATAAACAAAGTTACCCTAACCTAACATGACCAGCTCCCAATGCACACCTCGAAACTCCGCCCTCACGAGCGGAGTAGTATAGGGAAAGAGGGAGGACGAGGAGTGAGAAATCTGGGCTGGCGCCCGGTAACCACTATGTAACGTTGCTAACACCCCATTGGCAACTAGCATTCCACTTGGCAACGAGCATGGATGCCAGAGTATGAAATTAAAGCATGACACCCAGCTCATGAAACCCTTGGCAATGAGCATGACACCCAGTGATTGAAACCCCTGGCAACAAGCAGGTAATTTAAAAGTAATTAGAAGCTTTACTATAGGGCATAATGTTTTACGGCATTGCGGTGTATGGTATAATATGGTGCAGGGAGCATAATATGGCGGGTAATTCTGAGTTGATCGCAGCAGGATTTTTGTTAGCAGTTGGGCAAAACCATGTGCACTGCAGGGGAGGCAGATATAACATGTGTAGAGAGAGTTAGATTTGGGTGGGTTATTTTGTTTCTGTGCAGGGTAAATACTGGCTGCTTTATTTACCACTGCAATTTAGATTGCAGATTGAACACACCACACCCAAATCTAACTCTCTCAGCACATGTTATATCTGCCTCCCCTGCAGTGCACATGGTTTTGCCCAACTGCTAACAAAGATCCTGCTGCGATCAACTCAGAATTACCCCCATGGTGCAATGGGCATTATTGTGTGGAGCATAATAT
Source organism: Pseudophryne corroboree (assembly GCF_028390025.1). Lineage (NCBI taxonomy): Eukaryota > Metazoa > Chordata > Amphibia > Anura > Myobatrachidae > Pseudophryne > Pseudophryne corroboree. The sequence continues at coordinate 825,850,332 of NC_086447.1, forward strand.
GGTGGAATGTTTATTTTTTTCAGGTGGTAGCCGAGGTTTGTTGCAGGGTCAAAAACTGGGGTGTAAGGTTCTCTTTTTTTGAGGCCACGCCCATTCTAGAGATGACACACACCCTCGATGGAAACTTGGGCACGTGCAAAATACTGTACATATTTTTATGTGTCTATGGGGAGGAGGGCGCATTTTGTTAAAGTACGCACTAGGAGCCAAACTGTCTAGAAACAGCCCTGACTGGGGGAGGGAACAGGTAGGCAGAGTACCCAGGAGGTCACGCTGAGGTTGGTGGCTGCTGGAAGCTTATTTCTAGCAGCCTCCCAGAAGATGTTTCTGATTGGTCACATCAGATGTGACTATGTCAAGGAAAACCGAGCCTGGTGTGGTCACATCTGATGCAACCATGCCAGGCAAGTGATTAAAGACTTAAAATAAAAATGTTGCGACTCCTACTGCTGGTTGTTATCACCTAGTACAAGGTGAAAGTAAAATCCCATATCAAAGCAAAAGTCTGAAAACATGTCTAGCCCAGGTACCTCTAGAGAATTGTTATCTCTGCTCAGATACTTATCCCAGTTACCTTACTCATGGGATGACAGAGTCTGTGGACTGTGACAGAGTATGTACAAGTCCCTGTAGATGGCCTCCTGAACCACAGAAGCTAGCTTGCTTCAGCACCCCTATATTTGTGCTACTGTTACCACTACCCATATCTATGCATGGGGTTTTTATGTAATATGGGGAGGGGATGTAAGCACACCCAAACAATTTAAAAAAAGTTTGCTCCTATGTCCTGAACCACACCCATATGCCATCAGTGGGTCGACACATGGTTAGGAGCAGTGCAATGAACATGAAGGCTTCTGGGTCTGAGCCACAGTGCGCACACGCAGCGATTGAATTACAGTGGCGATCGCAACAAGGGATTAGCCGCAAAGTGAGTGACAGGAAGACAAAGTCTGGGGGTGGGAACGGGGAGTGGTTGGCCAAACGCAGGTGTGTAATTGCCATTAAGATGGCGATTTCTGGGAGAGCAAAATTACCAGTTGCGATCTCACTTGCTACTGGAGAACCCTCTGCATCCCGGGAGAGCAGCTCAACCTGTTAGCCTTTAGAGGCACTCAGACTCTGCGTGATCACCCAATATGCAATGATGGTACCGTTGTTTCAGCAGTTGTATGCCGTAGGATGGAAATTATACGACAGCAGTGGGTGCCCCTGCGCTCAGGTTAGCTTCTGTCCATATTAGTATATAGTCGGAACTGCGTACGGTAAAAGATAGCAACAGCAATTGCAACCACATCTGAATGTGGCCCCATGAACGCATTACACACACAGCACAGACTCCGCTCTCCAGCGTGTCCGCAGCATTACTTGTCCATATTATTTTTTTAATCTATGCTACAGAAAATGTTACTAACATATAGAAATATCTTAAGCATCTCTACACTCGGGAAGCATAAAAGGTCACCCCATTATCTCTAGATCTTTACATTCTTCTGGAAGAAGCACCTTTGAAAACCAGGGATTTTTTTTTATTTAAGCACGCAGAGCAAAGGATAAAAAAGGACATCTGTTGGTAGCTTTGTAGCATTTTTTTTTTATCAAGATCAGAAATGTTCTTAAAAGTCATTGTCAAACTTTTACTATCTTGTGTTAAGGGCAGGCCATGGCACTACCTTTTCTTTGTCTGTCTTTTGTAGGGATCTTAAAAGATACATTATTAACCCCTACAAAATGAAATAAGACATATCAAAGAAGAACATGTGTGTATATAAAGGTATTGTAGAAATAAAACTTTATGTCACAAAAAAAAAAACCTTGTCACTAGTAATTACTTTGGAAAGAAAATCTATTCTATTGATACGGCTCTCCCTATCCGCCCCTACATTAGGATTGGTGAAATCAGAATTGTTATCTACATTTTCATAGATGTACGGATATGATAGAAATAGAGAGGTGTGATGAAGTTCCATAAAAAATGGCAATTATATATTGACTTTCTACCTACTACCTGTCAAGAATCGGCGGTCAGCTGCGTCTCACCTACCAGCGCGCTGGTGTGCGGGCCTCCGGAGGTCATGGCCCCAGTCGCGGCTGCATGGATGCGCTGACCGCGAGCGTCATCTCCCGTGTCGCTGAGTACCCCTGAGTCTGGTCCTGCGTTTGTGTTCCGCTGTGTGCCGGCATCCGGTCTGTATGGATGCTGCTATGACACCTGCACTCAGCTAATCCCGGCATCTAATCCAGCCCTGTGTTTCCAGCCAGAACACTGCGACCAATCACTGCAGAGCAAGGGGTATAAGTTCCTGTCCGGGGCTCACTCTCATCGCCTCGCACAACGAGTCACATACCCTGTGTCTAGTTCTCCCAGTTCCTGCGTTCCTGTTTCCAGCGTTCCCCTGTGGTTACCTCATTTGTTCCAGTTTCCATTTCTACAGTTCTCCTGTTACTCCGGACTTCAGCTACATCCAGCTTCAAACCCATCAGCAGTAAGAGACTCTCCTCAGGTGTTCTTTCTCATTACTTACCTGTGAACTAATTGTCAGCATACCATCTGTGCAACTCAGCAGTATAACATCTACTTGCTTAGAGACTGTCTCCTGCTTTAGCCTAAGTGTGGCTATATGGACTTGAGCTTTACAGAGACTGTGAGTTACTTATATATTCCGGAGTTCTGCTTTCCTAACCATTTTCAGTTTGCCCTGTGTTATTCAGAGACTGTGTATTTCCAAATACTACTGGAGTTCTGTTATTTCACCTGCATTCATTATCAAGTTATTTTACGTTCTGCTGCAAGAGACTTTTAAGTTGTTTGGATTCAGTTACCTGTCATAGTTTTCCACATTACTGGTTTCCATTGTATTCAGTATTATACCATCTGCTTTGCATTAATAAATATCAGCGCTTATGCGCAGGACTTTTATATTGCCTCCCCGCTTTGTACATCGCACCAACACTGACCCACTAGCGCCCCCGCCAGGGGCCAGACAAAACCAGAGACCTGACACTACCTTGTCTAGCAACATTGTGAAAGTCTTTGAAAAATGACCTTGTCTTTACTTAGACAATTTTCTTTAATACTTCCCTTTCCTTTTTTAATATAGTTTTTTGTCACTATGCCTTACCCCATACTATTTTAATAATGGTATTGTGCTAATGTTTTTGCTGATAACTATTTTATTTATTTATTTATTAACAGTTTCTTATGTAGCGCAGCATATTCCGTTGCACTTTATAATTAGAACAACAGTAATAGAACAAAACTGGGTAAAAACAGACAGACATAGAGGTAGGAAGACCCTGCTCGCAAGCTTACAATCTATAGGATTTTTCTATAGGGTATTTCTTTCTTCTTATATTTTGATGCACTGAATTTATGCTCTGATGAATAAAGAAATGTTAATAATAATAATAATAATAATAATAATAAGATTGTGTATTGCCACTAGTGTCTGATTGCAGCCTGACCATTTCACTGAACCTCCCCATATGCCCTCATTCCCCTATGTCTCTCTTTCTTTTCTTCCTCTTTTACCCCATTTTTCATTACTCTCTATATTAAAAACAAAACAAAAAGTACAGAATGATAATATTGTCTCTTTTGTATTTGTTGTCTGCTTACATGTTATATCATATTCGTTACTGTTGTTTGCTCAGTGTTGATCACTTCTCGATAGGTAGGCTATCATTATGACTCCTGAAAATCTCATATTATTATACTGATATTTTACAGATTTAGGGGTCTATGCACTAAGCCTTGGAGCGATATACTATAAAGTGGATGGAGATAAACTACCAACCAATCAGCTCCTGTCATTTTTTTAACACAACCTGTAGCATGACAGTTGGGAGCTGATTGGCTGGTACTTTATCTCTGTCCACTTTTTCTTTCCCCAAGGCTTAGTAAATAGGCCCCTTATTTCTACATTTCTCATGTCTACAATGTAGGACTATGTTTTGCTTTGAATTTTGTGAATGAAAATTGTTTTTCAAAATAAATTAAATACATCAAAACAAAACAACAACCGTATTTTAGAACATGACGCTGGTTAGTGCATCATCGAAAACAAATTCAGAGACATTTATCAAAGTTCTGTATAGGAAGCAGATATTGTAACAGAGCACCCAATCATTTGCCTTTCTGTTTCCAAGTTGCCCAAGAAATATTATAAATATGGGATGCTGTCATGAATAACAACTCTTTTTTCTATGGCCTTGTAAATGTCCTCTAACATTCTCAGACAGCTAAAACAGCACAATAACTGTACCACTACACAACTATCCAGGATGTAATAATAATAATAATAATAATAATAATTTTATTTATATAGCGCTCTTTCTCCAACAGGACTCAAGGCGCTTTACAGACATAAAAAACAATGCACATGATACAGAGGATTTGAGTAATACAACAATAGACAAGCAACACAGATATAAAAGAAAACCTTAAGCCCACAGAAAGCATAACGCAGATTGGATTGGTGCAAGCATTTTGGGTAATAACTTCCAAGGGTTGTGTATTCCACCCTCACAAGGTACCAGGTGCGGCAGCCATCTTGGGCGCTCAGCGTAGGATTACCCAGGGTGGAATAGTCCACCCCTAGAAGTGATGACACAAAATGGGGGTGATTTCAGAGTCCTACAGTTCAGAGTAGGGTTCCATCAAAACCATCAGGCCTATGTATTTTTCATCCCATCCACAAGTGTACCATATGGGGCAGCCATGTTGGGCGCACTTTGGAGGTTACACTGTGGGAGGTGAGCCATACAAGGGCCAAGTTCATATATGGGAAAACTGATGCTTATGTAAGTTACTATCCCGGCGGTCGGAATACCAACGCCGGTACTATCCCTATATTTTACATATGCATCTCCTTCTAATAACACAAACAGCAGCCTGATCTCACAAAACAGGCTGGTTTCTCACAGTGACGTAACAGGGAAAAGAAGACTTTTCTCCAGTAAGTTTTGCCTATTCCTGCCATATTAGCAATGTGGGCACCAAATCCCATTTTTGCTAATCAGATCATGGAAGCTGCCATACCACAGTGCCCCCACTTGGTCAGTTTATCACAGAAAGTGATAAATACTTGCTTGTATTGGATAAGCATTCATATTTGAGCAATGAAGCTTTAAAACATACTGTAGGTCACTGGTTTTATTTTTTTACAGCTATGTATCAGCAACATATTCCATAGTAACATTGCAAACACGGTAAGTATTCATAGAACAATGACGCCATGCTGAAACACAAGAGCTGAGGGGCAAAAGAGAAAAGAAAGTATGCCACTGGTAAAGGTTTCCCTTTCTACTTTTCTAATTCCACGATAACAGAACAAAATGCTAAAAAAAAACTTTTAATGCATTGATCTTTTACAGCAAATCTAATTTCATTTTAAAATATAGATTTTTATAGTTGATCTGAAAGCCCAAAGCAAAGTGATAATTTAACTACTGTATGTTTTAGATAAGTTATCATCACAGTAAGCTGGGATAGAAAAACATTCCACTTATAGCCATGATCAGAGACCCCTAAGGGTGTAACTCCTTATCACTACTGATATACTGTACTCAGGGGCAGATGTATTAACCTGGAGAAGGCATAAGGAAGTGATAAACCAGTGATATGTGCAAGGTGATAAAGGCACCAGCCAATCAGATCCATTATGTAAATTAACAGTTAGGATCTGATTGGCTGGTGCCTTTATCACCTTGCACATATCACTGGTTTATCACTTCCTTATGCCTTCTCCAGGTTAATACATCTGCCCCTCAGTGCCTTTTCTGGACTTGTACCATTCTGTCCAGCATCTAGGTACAGAGCCACCACCAAATATTATGTGACTACCCTGAGCAGCTACCCACTATAGCTTAAGCAGAATGAGGAAACATACAAACCCGCTATCACGCAGACAGAGAATATAAAATATTGTGAAAACCAAAGTTATTAGACAGAGGGGGTAATTCAGATCTGATTGTAGATGTGATACATTTAGCACAACCACGATCAGTTTCTCTGACATATGGGGGGATGCCCAGCATGTCAACCCCCCCCCCCCCCCGCGCAAGGGCGCAAAAGCATAGCACAGCGGCGATTCTTTCACACCCGGCGAGTAGCTCACTGCCTGCGAAGCCTAGCTGCACTGGCAGGCAGCTACCCGCCGCTGCCTGTGTCCGCAACGGTCTGGACATGCCTGTGTTGTCCGGACCGCGCACTGCCAACAGCAGTCTAACACCGTTGGCACGTCCGCCCCCCCCCCCCCCCCAATGCCCCACGACAGCTTCTGTCTGTCAAACAGGCAGAAGCGATGGCAGCCCTGAGATGCTTTCAGTATCTCATTGGGCTCCCGGGATGAGCAAGTGCACTCCGCAAAGGGCCTCAGACTGCGATCGCCCAGTCTGAATTCAGCCCAGAGGAAGGTCAACTGTCATAGCAGTGGCCAGGGCAGGAAGCACGATTCAGTGAGCTAAAGGGGTGTAAAAATTTTAACGCCCACAGTAACTTACCTTATTACATTTATAAACGAAAACACAAGAGGAGACAGAAAAGGGCAGTAGTTACGTTTAAGGCACTAATCAAGCTCTGAAGATTTTGCGCTTACATTCGTTTAAATATACTATCCTAATAAAATCTTCCCCAAAGAGTGGACTTCTGATCCACCAGCATGGGGGCTTAAAGTGTAGTTATGATCCCATCAAAAACCCACGTCACAAGATCCCAGTTGTGGGAATAGCATGGTTTAATGGAACATCTTTACTATAATTTTATCATCAGTACATTTGGAAAACACGAAAGACCGAAGACTAAAATCAGCCATTTACTTTCACAAAGGAGAGACAAAAACCAGCTAGTGGTTTTCAAATTGCTTTCATGTAGCCAATCCTTGGGAAAGATTTAATTTAAAAATACAAGTCACATAATACAGAAGTAAAGCTGAAATGAATTTGGAAAGTTCAGATTCTTCTGTGCAAGACAGAATTTAATTTGAGTAAGAAAAAAAATATCTCTTTTAAAGACATTGTTACGAGAACAAACTCAAGGTCAAAATTTATGAAAAGACTTGGTTAAAGGGAACACATCTTGTTGGGTTTGTAACTTTGTCTCCATCTACAGTATAAATTTCAAGACATAAGGGATAATAATGAAAGCATAAAGGTCCCCAAATCTACTATATTTATAATAAGTTGAAAATAACATAATGGGAGAAATAGATCTGTGCATTATATTGTGGCATAATTATTATTTTTTATAAATTCCTTAACATGAATTTCACCATCATTTGCAACTATACTTGTCCATAGGAGGTCTAGGCTTGTTTATATTAGATTTCTACTTTTCTGACCTGTTTAAGCTCTACATTTTCCTAATATTTCACTTTGGGGGGCGGGGGGTGTCAGCTTCTTGTGACCCACCCTGTTTGCATATCAGCAAGATCGTTATACCACCCCCTTTATCACAACCAACTTCACTATCACTTGTTATATCCTCTGCATAAAAGTACACTGAAGTCAAATAATTCTATTCTATACCACACTGTCTAAGTGTAGTCCAATGATTTAAGCAGGTAACCCTTTGCTTGCAACTGTTATGGACCTCTGCTGACCAGCCTACATAATGATCTCCGAGTGCTGAAGTTGGGAGGGTTCAGATATAGAGATAGAAAGGAGAGCTGTCTCCTGGTGGGAAAAGCACTACGGCCATCTACTCTGACAATAAATATCCGCTACAGCTATATGTCAGGGGGAGCCCATGTAGTTTCTTTGAGAAAAAGAAAGGGGGTCACTGAGTTGGAGGCTCAACACGGTATTGGTGCCTGGTAACGTTCAGGTTTAAGCAACATTTTTATAGCGCGCTGATAACATGTTAAGGCATTTCCAAAAGTAGACTTCCCCTTTAATGGTTATGCACAGAAGACAGTAGTGCCCCTAATATAACCTACCCCGTAATCCAGGAATCAACCAACAAGACTGTGTTTTCTGCATCTTTGCAATTGTTGATTCTTTCTTATTTCCAAAAGGCAAATAAACTTACTATTATCTACTGGTGCCATGCATCAAAAAGTGTTGCTAGGCCGTAGCAGCCTTGAATCTTTAACCTAGCGTCCCATGTCAATATCAAAAACATTTTATTTTTAATTATTCTTTAATTAATGTATAACAATTTATTCCATATCTACAACACACGTGATTTCATTAATAGGAATCCAAATGACACATTTTTAATTATTCCCTGTTGCACTTCCCTGTAAATATTTACAATAATTGAAATTATTAATTAATGACACATTGGGATTTTTCCAATCTATTTGCCAAAAACATTGATTTCATTTTAAGCAAAATGTTATTAGCAAATAGATTGGTAAATGTCAATGTGACATTAATTAATAATTCACGTATGTACATATTAACATCTATTTTAATTATAGATCATATTTTTGTATGCTCTTAAATTTTTTTACTTGTGTTTGACCTATTACGGTTGGAAGGAAGACTCTTAGGAAGATGCATAATAAAAGCATTAATTAAAGGAAGAGTTAATAAAAATTTAATCAATGCGCCCGGTAGAGGTGTGAAATTTAAAATAAAACAAGTAATCATTGAGGGTTGCTATATTCTAAATGAGTTTAGCAAAGTGTAATCATCTAAACACAGATTCAAAGCACTTCTCACATTTTTTTCTTTGCTATGCTTAATATCTTTGTGGTAATTAAAATATTTAGTATTAATATCTGCAATTATAAATATGAAGAATTTGATGTTAGTTTTAGTTTTTTGGAAGGAAATCCAAAAATTAATCCTGCCAGTATCTTTATTTTCTGGATTAAAAAAAAGGATATTTAGTATGGCATATAAGATATAATGGGGGTATTCAACTAGTGATGTTATTCAAACAGTCGAAAAAATTGCACTTTTCGACAGTTTTTAGGTCTAATTTACATTTGACCTATTCAATGCCCGAGCCATGTTTCCAACTAGTTGAAAAATCCAGCACTGGTGAAAACCACGTGCATTGGCGAATTTGCCGCCAATGCACGTGTTTAGGTGAATTTGCGGGTGTTTTCGCCCATGCTGGTTCGACCAAAAAAGGCAAAAATGGATTCAAAAACGGGCGAAAATACCCGCAATTGAATACCCTGTGTGAAATTAGTGCAGTTTTTTCGATCAGCCGAAAAAACAGCACTTCATTTAAAAACCCCCATAGCAATTAAAAATGTAAAGGTTTAATACATATATGTATATACTGAGTATAATACTTTTAAGGGCATATTTGTTTAACTAGATTTTCATACAGTATAGATAATAATAAGGATACTGCAGTTATCGTTTGTAAAGCAATCCCTATACCTCTCTATGGGGAGTGTGATCATGTCAAATTTGAATTACACCTTTAGCCACACTGGGTCCGTATCCTGGAATATTGTTAAATATGACCATAAAATAGTGTCAGAAAACAGGTGGCCCAACAAACCTTAAAGTCCGGCCTCCACCCGGCTCCTCCTGATTAAAATTGCTTTTGGCTTTATTATAAAACTGAAGAGGGCAGCCACTTCCCCTGTATGTGACTTCTTGTGCACAACACCAGGAAATCATGCACCATACCAGAGGAGGAGGGAACAAAGTGTACTCTGCACCACATGGTCTGATGAGCATGTGAGTGGCATATGACCTAGTCTGGAGGGCATGTGGGGAGGTCAGAAGGGCATTTCAGAAGATCTATTTTGCATATTGGGGAACATTTGCAGTACATGTGAAATCTGGGGGATAGGTGGGTTATGAGTGCATGCTGGAAGATTTTCTTTCAAGTAGGGGATCCTGAGGGTATCTCAGATTATTCTGGATCAAGTGGGTTGTATGAGGGCATGTCAAGCTATTCTGGATAAGTGGGAGGTCTGAGGGCATGTCAAGCTATTCTGGATAAGTGGGAGGTCTGAGGGCATGTCAAGCTATTCTGGATAAGTGGGAGGTCTGAGGGCATGTCAAGCTATTCTGGATAAGTGGGAGGTCTGAGGGCATGTCAAGCTAATTTGGATAAGTGGGAGGTCTGAGGGCATGTCAGGCTATTTTGGATAAGTGGGAGGTCTGAGTGTCATTTAGTGGAGCAAGTTTGGTGCAGCAGAGACCATTAGAGAGTTGGAAGGCCGCTTATGTGACCCTAGCTGTATGATAGGTTTCCGATCACTGTCTAAAATAATAAAGGTCCCTGACACATCTGCATTGACACAATTACATATGTTGAATTCTGACTTTCTTCATTATAAACCATTTTCCTTCACAATGTGCCCAAGACCCTGCAGTGTAATGCAATAAAATTACTGCCAAGAAGGCCATTTTGTGTAAACGTTTCATATACTGATCCTTTTCGCCATGCTGATATTCCTATATAGGAACACATATTGGCAGGATATGACCTTAACGCAGGTCTGAAAATCAGGAGTACTGGTAGGGGTGACAATATAATTGGGGTTCACATTTGGGCACGTGCACATATAGTACGTGAAATGTCTTTTGAACAGCCAAAATGCGAGCACTATGTAAATTAGTGGCACAGGAGTGAGGGGCATGATGGGAGAGTGTAAGGAGAGATATAGGGAATTTGTAAACAGGAAGATAAAGTAGCAAAAGGCAGTTAGGAGACTGATAGGGAACCTAGATTTTCATGCGTTGCTAGTATTACCAGCCAGATATACTTTATTCAGGCAGCACTTCTATGGGCACCATTAAATCAACATAAAAATGTACAAATGTGGCACATGAAATGAAGACAGTTCTGGTGCCCCAACACCGAAGGCCATAATGGCACAATTCAGCCAACCCGTGCATTGGCCATCTTCATCTCCCCTCCAGGGGATAAAATCTCTACATAGAACAAATGAATCGTTCTCCCCTGTGTTCAGTAGAGCAGACACATGGACTATATTGGTATTTTATAGTTGTAATATAAGTTGATCCAGTTTTATTGATTACACATGATTTATAATGACGTCCAGAACTAAGCACAATGACAGCAGTAGCATACTGTCCCACAATTTATCTGTTCATATGTACAAAATGTAGAGAAATATAGTGACAGTTATTTAACTGGGTAACGTTGAGGCGGTTAAGTAGACTTTTTTTATTTTAAGCTTGCATGCTGTGAGTGCAGCCGAGTTGTGCAAATTGCAAAACTTAAAACCTTTGACTATAACTCCCTATTAGCTTAATTGATTAATTAAGAAAAAAGCATTTAATAGGCAAGTAAAATCAGTGGAAGCCCTTATCTGCTAGCAGTCCCAATTTATAGGATCCAAAACCAGGGCACCACGAGCCCCTAAAACAAGCCCGGGCCCAGGGGAACAATACCCCCCTCCCTCATCCCTCCTCTTGGCGTCTCTTTGTGTAAAAAAACAAGTTGTTAATGATTTTGGCTGTATACTTCAGAAGCCTTATTTTGGCTGTATACTGTAGATGCTAATCAATTAGATGTTTATTAGTCGCAGATATTTAAAAAAATGAAAGACTTCTATATAAATTTGTAACTAGGAACATGTATATATTGATGGCACAGAGCCCCCAATATGTTTTCTATCTTTCTCTCTTGAGCTGAGGCACTGAGCTTAGCTCCGCCTCTAATGTGACTCAAGGCCCCGCCCCATTACTGATTAGCGAGCTATCCAGTGAGTAATAGAGCAGGGATGACAATTAGCGGGAAAAACCATTGACGGTTCCACTGCCAATGGTTTCATATCATCGAGGTTAACAACCAATGATGCCATCGATAGAGTCCATCGATGGTTAACCCACAGATGGCCATCCCTAATATTGCTTGTTCAGAAGTGTTATATTGCTATTGTAAACCTAGGAATTATTGGTGAGGGAAATACTGACTAGCTAGCTACCATCCTGTAACTAAAATGTACTGTAGACCGGTTGTGGCCTTTGTCCCTTTGCATACCCTCCAATGCGACCCATTCCATTAGGTACAAAAAGCTCTGTTCCTGGACTTCCTTGCCAGTAGCAGTTGCAGAGGTGGGGCTGCAGCACAGTCCAAAATTCAAATAATGGAGGTCACACCAACTGCCACCCCAAACACTGCGGTGTGGCTCCACTATCTGAATTTTGGACTGTGCTGCAGCCCCACCTCTGCAACTGCCACTGGCAAGGAAGTCCAGGAACAGAGCATTTTGTACCTAATGGAATGGGTCATGTTAGAGGGTATGCCTTCGTGGTGGCAGTTACCATTGTTACACATACCCAGATTGTGTATTATAATAAAGTAAATTGACCAATTATTGATTCATTGTGTAATTAGCCCATACATCAGGAATCAGAAGCGGTCAGGTATCCCTCACAATACAAAATGGGCCTGATTCAGGTCTGGTTGCAGTACAGCGAAAAGTGAATTGACAGTCTGTAGCTGATTGGGGTGGCGACGGCCACTGTTTCACAAAACAGATGCTTGTCGCCTCCGTTTTGAGGGATTGTTGAGGCCAGGATCTCTGTCTTCCGATGGAGATTTCCTGGCCTCTTGGAATTAGCTGTGGCGGACGGTCTGCATAACCTCATGGGTCACTCAAGTCAGCCGATGGTGTAGCAAGTGATCCAATGCTGGATCACATACAGTATGCTTGCAGGAGGCGTCTACTTATATATACCAGACGCCTCATGCTGCATTTCAATATCTGAGCATCACCATTGCTTCCAAGGCAGTGCTCTTTACAACCACACCTGAATCACCCCAAATATGTGCCACCCTCTTTGATCAAATGTTTAAACAGTTTCACTTTCATGTCATCAGACTACTGTGTCCTGTTTGAACTAACAAATAAGATAAAGAAAAGACAGGAACTTATTATGGCACTTATGCCCTCTCTGAATATAGGTCTAGCGTTAGGATTTCTGTCGCATCACATTATAAAAAGTGGTTTATTATCTACAATCAGCTAATTCATCCAGTGATTCTCATTTCCACATTCCGCCATATAACTCGCTTGCTGCACCTTCATCAACTGTGTGAATTTGAAATAGTCAGATCAAAAGTCACTAATTAAAATATACACTTAAAAGGGTAGCAAGCAGGCTGCTATAAATTATTCCTAACTGAGGAATCTTTAGGATTAACTAGGCACATCAAGAAAAAGTTTCAGATGAGAAATAAAAGATTATCTAAATTTAAAGAATATAGACATGGCAAAGAAAGATATACTAATTTAGATACACATGAAGGAAAAATGCAGATTATATAGTTTAAAATAATTATCAATTAAACGTACAAAATCTGAAATTATTTTCAAACCCTTTTGCCATCATTTGTTTACAGTTACGCTTCAGAAGTAATAGAAATAATAAAAGATAATTTTAGTGTTTACATGCCAACGTGACAGTGACACAGTATCTACAGCAGGGCTTCGAGAGAGGAAGAAAGTGGTGTTCTGGCGTGGCGGAGGGGTTGGAATCAATGAAAAAAATGTAAATTAGAGTTTCATGATTCTATAATGTAAATATGTATGATCAGAGCCGTAACTAGACATTCTTGTGCACTGTTCCAGAAAAAGGCTTGGTGCCGCCCTCCCCATATTTGAAAACAGGGACGGTATATAAGAAGTACGGTGCACAAAAAATACAAGGGAGTGGCCACAGAATAGTACCAATTCAAAGTACATGGCATTGCAACGCACAGGAGTGTCTGTTATTCACATTACACCGCACAGGAGTTGGGTTAATCTATATGTGTCGGTTGATGACGCTGTCCAGTCACTCCGGCATCCGCAAGGTGTCCTCCTTGTCCTCAGCTTCCTGTTGCTGCCACCGGTGTCGGATGGCTCCGGTGCCAGGACATAGCACTCGTCCATGAAGTTGGTGACCCAGAGCAGTCAGAGGATGCTAGATTCCACTCAGGTGTGGACACAAGGTCCTGGTACCTGGTACAGACCATCCTCAGCTCCCTCCATAGCGGGGACCGGGAGGAACTCAGTGGAACGGGATGGACAGCATGAAGGGTTTGTTGAGCGGGTACCAAGCAGAAGCAAATCATAGTGCTGCTCACAGTAGGTCGGCCAATAACAGCACTGCCCTTCGCCATCTGTCCAATCACTGGCAGCTGGGGGCAGATATAGTACTGAGATTTAACCTGCTGCTGCTGCTCTCTTTGTACATTTTCTGTCCGCTGCAAAGGTAATGGTAGCAGTGGCCCGGCAGAGAAGGAACCGAGCGCACCGTTACTATCATACATTGCAGTGGGCGGCACGCGGAAGCACATACAAAGGGGATCACGGGGGGCTGTGGATAGCTATGCCTTGTGCACCGTCCATACCACCATAGTTACGGCCTTGTGTATATTATCATCTCTTATTAACAAGGTAAACTCAATCAATAGATACCCAAATGTCAAAATCTTGAGTTGCCATAATCAGATGCAACAGCTGATCGTAGATAATTAGATAACTGGTATGACAAATCTACAACACAGCGACACATGAATGCAAACTGATCTCTGGAGCTGAAAGTAAATCTAGAACGGGATCAGACGCGCTAACATAGGCCTGTAAAAGTATGTTAATGATGACATTATGAAAGTATTTCTCAAAAACCTTGCAATTAAAATGTGGAACAATGATCCCATCAAACTAAGGATATTACTGCTGAGTGAAGTTGAAGCCAAATGTACTGCCTGTATTATACCCAATTAAATTGCTGAAATACTTAAGTTTTATTAGAGGCAGACAGCCAAAACGTAGCATTAAACACAGCTTAAATTACATCCAGTGTCCCGAAATCTTTAACGGAACAAACCTTCCATGGGATGGGATTAATTTGATGAAGTAAATTTCACCGCAATTCATTGATGGTGTACACAGCCCTGTACTAACTAACGGTAAGAGGGAAAAGTACAGACAACATCGCTGATTAAACACTGCTAATGCCATTGTTGACAGATTTGGAAAGCATTTTACTGTTCGGGAATGCTAATCAGGATGCAAGAAACGTGTGTGTACAAGTGCTCAGGGCGTGAAAGGATAGTTTACCGAATATATTAATATGTTTTCTTTCACTTTGTTTTATTTTTAGGAAATATTCAGTAAAACATTTGGTGTAAGTTTCAGTGTTCATATTGCCGGAAGCTACATATTATCTACCAAGCTAAAATGATTTGCCTTTTTATGAATGATAAAGACTTAACTTCAAAACAAAGTGGTAGAATATTTCCATATTTACCAAGCAATCATTCTTTAAGCATCGCTCAACTAAGAATATGTTTATTATCATTCTATACATATTTACTGCATAAAAACTTCCCAATACAAAGGGGAAATAAAAATCTAGATGTAGCATTTCCGAGGTCAGATTGTGGCCCAGGCAGAGAGAGCCATCGGCACCCCCAGCATGGAGGAATAGCAGAAGCCACAAGCAAGGAAGCCAGGTGAGTGGTGCTCATAGAAGTTCTGCATTCACCAACTAGGTCTCTGATCATGGGGTCTGTACAATATGGGAGATCTGTGCTAAAAGAGAGAGAGGTCTATGCACCGAGGTCCGGGCGTTCTCATGTATGTCGTATTGTCTCATTGTTTTGCTTATGGCTTTTTTGTCCTGTTATTGTTACTCTGTTTTGTATCTCTATCCTGGTCTGGTCACCCGTACCCAGGGCTGGTGTAAGGTTTCTCAGCACTCTATGCAAAACTTCAGTCTATTGCCCCCCTCCCCACAAACCACACAGCAGTACCCATTTTCCAGCCCCTCAGGTGAAAATGTGGAGGTAGCATCTTAGAAGTTTAACAGCCGCTGCCTGCATTGAATTTATCAAGGATGCATCTCTCAGAGTTATACTTAATTTTGTGATAAGCAGATTCAAGGCTGCACCCACAAATCCTGGCACTCTAGGCAGCTGTCTAGAGCTGCCTAATGGTAGAGCCGGCCCTGCCAGTACCCTGCAATAACTGTAATGTGGCTCATGCCATTCCAAGTTCTGGGGGCTTCCCAGTTCAGTCCCGAGGGTGGAAGTTGCAGCACATGAGCACACGGAGATCGGGAGGCCAGTTCCTCGTTAGGATTTGGTTGGCAGGTCCTATCCCACCTTTTTATTATTCCTGACCCACTTTGGTCTGATTTCCTTTGACGTGTCTTTGTTCTGTAACTGTTTATGTTTACTCTTGAAATTTCCATGCCAACTAAATGTTTTGGTTTATCCCCCTTAGATATATTATTACCTCATCCAGACCCCTGACCTTCATTTGTCTATTCTTTTTTACCATCATTCCTCAGCTTTGGTTACACTATCTGTCTTGCTATTTCCATAAACCATAATCCCTCTCTGCAAAACTCCCCGCACAAGCCCATCCTGTTCTTTCATGTTAGCACTTGCTGTGGGATTCCATTCTCCCTCAGTTACTGATCAGCAATCTCCTGCTGATCATTACAGATGGGCTGTATAATTGTTTTGTTGACTAGACATCTGTTCTCCAATATATTAGCTTTTATTGGGTTAGCATTATATTTGAAGTATTGGATTGAGGAAAATATGTAATGTGTGTGTTTACAATAGGGTTTATAAAACATTTTATTATTTTGTCATACCGTAAGCTTTTATATGTTCACGAGGATGTGTGGTCACTTAAGGAGAAGGATTAAGGCCACCAAGAGGTGTCTAAGCAGTTATGGTACTACAAGAGCAAATTGGGGGCATCAGGAAAGTTAAACAACATTGCTTAGCCCTCAACCAAATTTTGCAATGGGTCTTAACAATGCCATGCTTTGCCCCTGTGGCTAACGGCTCTAGATTAATAGATTAAGCAATGCAAATTTGATTTTACAAACCTCATATAAAATTACAGCCAAACCATTTATAAACTACCATTATTTTTATGGTGACTAATAATTTCTATCACAACTTTAGCTGCAGGTACACCAGGAGCCACCTGAGCTAGGTTAGGAGAGTAATTACTGTAGTTATAACATAGTTGTGGTTTTCCGTCCAGCCTTCAGTACATACTGTACTTACACTAAACATGGGACTTAGAGTAAATTGATGGATTTAGTAGCAATAACCCAAACAATATTGAATATTTATATACAGTGCATTGCCTATAGAAAATGTTCTAATGAAAATATTAACAATTATTTATTGACACATTTAAAAACCTGTATAAGTTCCAGATAGGAGCACATAAAGAATATACACAGACTGTCTATACATATGGTCATACTGTGTGTGTGTGTGTGTGTGTGTGTGTGTGTGTGTGTGTGTGTGTGTGTGTGTATATATATATTATATATAACCATAACTCCAATAGTCAACAATAAAGTATGATTAATCGATCATCCTTTATTGTAGACTATGTTGATAGCTGCAGGTTTTTGAAATCGATAGCTCCAGGTGTCGGAACGGTCAGTGCAACTGACCGATCTTACATTGCACTGCACATCTGCGTGCTATTTTTTAGATACCGCACCGATAATGTAACTAAGCACATACCACATTAATACATGGAGCGGAAGCAGTATAAACGCACATAACGTGCACGGATACCTCTTCTTCTCCAAACCGACCCTTCATACGCCTTCCCCAATATCCATTGTGGAGAGTTAAAGTATATGAAAGGAGAGTTCCATAGATTTGCAAGGTGTAACCCAAGAACAGCCTACAGTACTTCCCTGATAAAATCAGATACTTCAGAGGCAAATAAGTTTTAATACTAATTTCCTATCTATCACTGCCAATTGGACTCAGTGCAGCGCCCAGGGTTCACCCCCTCCCAGGGCCGTCTTTTCATATGGGCTCAATGGGCACTTGCCCAAGGGCCCCAGGAGTCTAAGGGCCCTAGGCTGATAGCTGAGGATCCCTTCTTTTCAGGGGTACCAGATTTTTGAAAATCGGCCCTGGGGAACCGGAGATATCCGACTTCAAAGCAGTGGTCCCCATCCAAACCTGTTAACTGCTCTTCCCAGCCAGATATATTGGGTTCTGTCTAACTTATAATTTTTTTGAGGGTATACTCCATAAGCTGGGGCTCTCCTCTTTTGGTGGACACTGGCAGCTTGTCTGTAATATGCCCAGAATCAGAGATATCAGCCTGCCAGAAGCTGGTCCCTGCTCCAGCGCCTGGAATGCATTTTATATTTTTGTTGGTGGATGGCTCTGGATCCTGAACTCTGATCCCCAAGTCCCCAGAACCTCCTGAAAGGTGGGAAACTCTCTAGTTTTTTTTATCATATTCAAAGCTAAGAAATCTATTCCCAGGAACTTGGAATATCTGCAGTCAAGCAAGCTGCAGTCCACCAGAAAATGATGAATATTAAGCCCACTCCACTTTCCACCCCTCTAATACATATTAAACACCCCCTACCACCCTGAAAGTCATGTACCAGGGCCCCTTCATTCAGCCCAATGCCCCCTTCTACAGTTTAGTGTCACCCTCCTGCCCCATCTGTGCAGTAAAGGAGTAATAAGCAGAAATTACTGCTCCAGGTCCTACATGCTGAGTGGAAGATAAAACACCGCTTGCCATCCGCGGGACATCAAAGCTGCCGCTGATAGGACCCCCCACCTCTACTGCTGGAGGATAGGTAGGGGCCCCAGTACATTGCTGTGCCCAGGGGCCTACACTGCTGTTAAGACAACCCTGCCCCCTCCCACCACCACCTTTTTCTCCTAGGACTAACATGATTTCGGTGACTGATCTAATGGAGGCTGTGATTATTCTGTTTTGTTTTTTTGTTGTGTGACAAGCTAACCCTGATGGCTATTTTTAGAGGAAGAATTGTCTGCATGGGTAGATGCATATTGTTTCTGACCTGAACGCTATTTGTGCTGAAAAAGTAGCCGCTACAAATGTGTACCGTATTTTTCGGACCATAAGACGCACCTAGTTTTTAGAGTAGGAAAACTGGAAAAAATAAGATTTTACTTACCGATAAATCTATTTCTCGTAGTCCGTAGTGGATGCTGGGGACTCCGTCAGGACCATGGGGAATAGCGGCTCCGCAGGAGACAGGGCACAAAAGTAAGCTTTTAGGATCACATGGTGTGTACTGGCTCCTCCCCCTATGACCCTCCTCCAAGCCTCAGTTACGTACTGTGCCCGGACGAGCGTACACAATAAGGAAGGATCTTGAATCCCGGGTAAGACTCATACCAGCCACACAAATCACACCGTAAAACCTGTGATTTTAACCCAGTTAACAGTATGATAACAACGAAGGAGCCTCTGAAAAGATGGCCCACAACAATAACAACCCGATTTTTGTAACAATAATTATGTACAAGTAATGCAGACAATCCGCACTTGGGATGGGCGCCCAGCATCCACTACGGACTACGAGAAATAGATTTATCGGTAAGTAAAATCTTATTTTCTCTAACGTCCTAGTGGATGCTGGGGACTCCGTCAGGACCATGGGGATTATACCAAAGCTCCCAAACGGGCGGGAGAGTGCGGATGACTCTGCAGCACCGAATGAGAGAAACTCCAGGTCCTCCTCAGTCAGGGTATCAAATTTGTAGAATTTTACAAACGTGTTCCCCCCTGACCACGTAGCTGCTCGGCAAAGTTGTAAAGCCGAGACCCCTTGGGCAGCCGCCCAAGATGAGCCCACCTTCCTTGTGGAATGGGCATTTACAGATTTTGGCTGTGGCAGGCCTGCCACAGAATGTGCAAGTTGAATTGTACTACAAATCCAACGAGCAATAGTCTGCTTAGAAGCAGGAGCACCCAGCTTTTTGGGTGCATACAATATAAACAGCCAGTCAGACTTTCTGACTCCAGCCGTCCTGGAATTATATATATATATATATATATATATATATATATATATATATTTTCAGGGCCCTGACAACGTCTAGCAACTTGGAGTCCTCCAAGTCCCTAGTAGCCGCAGGCACCACAATAGGTTGTTTCAGGTGAAACGCTGACACCACCTTAGGAAGAAACTGGGGACAAGTCCGCAGTTCTGCCCTGTCCGAATGGAAAATCAAATATGGGCTTTTGTAAGACAAAGCCGCCAATTCTGACAATCGCCTGGCCGAGGCCAGGTCCAACAGCATGGTCACTTTCCATGTGAGATATTTCAAATCCACAGATTTGAGCGGTTCAAACCAATATGATTTGAGGAATCCCAACACTACGTTGAGATCCCACGGTGCCACTGGAGGCACAAAAGGGGCTGTATATGCAATACTCCCTTGACAAACGTCTGGACTTCAGGAACCGAAGCCAATTCTTTCTGGAAGAAAATCTACAGGGCCGAAACTTGAACCTTAATGGACCCCAATTTGAGGCTCATAGACACTCCTGTTTGCAGGAAGTGCAGAAATCGACCTAGTTGAAATTTCTTCGTGGGGCCTTCCTGGCCTCACCCACGCAACATATTTTCACCACATGTGGTGATAACGTTGTGCGGTCACCTCCTTCCTGGCTTTGACCAGGGTAGGTATGACCTCTTCCGGAATGCCTTTTCCCTTAGAATCCGGCGTTCAACCGCCATGCCGTCAAACGCAGCCGCGGTAAGTCTTGGAACAGACATGGTACTTGCTGAAGCAAGTCCCTTCTTAGCTCCTGAGGCCATTAGTCCTCTATGAGCATCTCTTGAAGTTCCGGGTACCAAGTCCCTCTTGGCCAATCCGGAGCCACGAGTATAGTTCTTACTCCTCTACGTCTTATAATTCTCAATACCTTGGTTATGAGAAGCAGAGGAGGGAACACATACACCGACTGTTACACCCACGGTGTTACCAGGACATCCACAGCTATCGCCTGAAGGTCTCGTGACCTGGCGCAATACCTGGCGCGTTTTTTGTTCGGGCGGGACGCCATCATGTCCACCTTTGGTCTTTCCCAACGGTTCACAATCATGCGGAAAACTTCCCTATGAAGTTCCCACTCTCCAGGGTGGAGGTCGTGCCTGCTGAGGAAGTCTGCTTCCCAGTCGTCCACTCCCGGAATGAACACTGCTGACAGTGCTATCACATGATTTTCCGCCTAGCGAAAAATCCTTGCAGTTTTGCCACTGCCCTCCTGCTTCTTGTGCCGCCCTTTCTGTTTACGTGGGCGACTGCCGTGATGTTATCCCACTGGATCAATACCGGCTGACCTTGAAGCAGAGGTCTTGCTAAGTTTAGAGCATTATAAATTTGCTCTTAGCTCCAGTATATTTATGTGGAGAGAATTCTCCAGACTTGATCACACTCCCTGGAAATTTTTTCCCTGTGTGACTGCTCCCCAGCCTCTCAGGCTGGCCTCCGTGGTCACCAGCATCCAATCCTGAATGCCGAATCTACGGCCCTCTAGAAGATGAGCACTCTGTAATCACCACAGGAGAGACACCCTTGTCCTTGGATATAGGGTTATCCGCTGATGCATCTGAAGATGCGATCCGGACCATTTGTCCAGCAGATCCCACTGAAGAGTTCTTGCGTGAAATCTGCCGAATGGAATCGCTTCGTAATAAGCCACCATTTTTACCAGGACTCTTGTGCAATGATGCACTGACACTTTTCCTGGTTTTAGGAGGATCCCGATTAGCTCGGATAACTCCCTGGCTTTCTCCTCTGGGAGAAACACCTTTTTCTGGACTGTTTCCAGAATCATCCCTAGGACCAGCAGACGTGTCGTCGGAACAACTGCGGTTTTGGAATATTTAGAATCCACCCGTGTTGTCGTAGAACTACTTGAGATAGTGCTACTCCGACCTCCAACTGTTCTCTGGACCTTGTTCTTATCAGGAGGTCGTCCATTTTCTTTGAAGACGAATCCTCATTTCGGTCATTACCTTGGTAAGGACCCGGGGTGCCTTGGACAATCCAACGGCATCGTCTGAAACTGATAGTGACAATTCTGTACCACGAACCTGAGATACCCTTGGTGAGAAAGGCAAATTTTGGGACATGGAGGTAAGCATCCCTGATGTCCCGGGACACCATATAGTCCCCTTCTTCCCGGTTCGCTATCACTGCTCTGAGTGACTCCATCTGGATTTGAACCTTTGTAAGTGTTCAAATATTTCAGACTTAGAATAGGTCTCACCTAGCCTTCTGGCTTCAGTACCACAATATAGTGTGGAATAATACCCCTTTCCCTGTTGTAGGAGGGGTAATTTTATTATCACCTGCTGGGAATACAGCTTGTGAATTGTTTTCAATACTGCCTCCCTGTCGGAGGGAGACATTGGTACAGCAGACTACAGGAACCTGCGAGGGGGAAACGTCTCGACATTCCAATCTGTACCCCTTGGATACTACTTGTAGGATCCAGGGGTCCTGTACGGTCCTAGCGTCATGCTGAGAACTTGGTAGAAGCGGTGGAGGGCTTCTGTTCCTGGGAATGGGCTGCCTGCTGCAGTCTTCTTCCCTTTCCTCTATCCCTGGGCAGATATGACTCTTATAGGGACGAAAGGACTGAGGCTGAAAAGACGGTGTCTTTTTCTGCAGAGATGTGACTTAGGGTAAAAAACGGTGGATTTTCCAGCAGTTGCCGTGGCCACCAGGTCCCATGGACCGACCCCAAATAACTCCTCCCCTTTATACGGCAATACATCTTTGTGCCGTTTGGAATCTGCATCACCTGACCACTGTCGTGTCCATAAACATCTTCTTGCAGATATGGACATCGCATTTACTCTTGATGCCAGAGTGCAAATATCCCTCTGCGCATCTCGCATATATAGAAATGCATCCTTTAAATGCTCTATAGTCAATAAAATACTGTCCCTGTCAAGGGTATCAATATTTTTAGTCAGGGAATCCGACCAAGCCACCACAGCTCTGCACATCCAGGCTGAGGCGATCGCTGGTCGCAGTATAACACCAGCATGTGTGTGTATACTTTTTAGGATATTTTCCAGCCTCCTATCAGCTGGCTCCTTAAGTACGGCCCTATCTGTAGATGGTACCGCCACTTGTTCTGATAAGCATGTGAGCGCCTTATCCACCCTAAGGGGTGTTTCCCAACGCGCCCTAACTTCTGGCGGGAAAGGGTATACCGCCAATAATTTTCTATCGGGGGAAACCCACGCATCATCACACACTTCATTTAATTTATCTGATTCAGGAAAAACTACAGGTAGTTTTTTCACATCCCACATAATACCCTTTTTTGTGGTACTTGTAGTATCAGAAATATGTAACACCTCCTTCATTGCCCTTAACGTGTGGCCCTAAAGGAAAATACGTTTGTTTCTTCACCGTCGACACTGAAATCAGTGTCCGTGTCTGGGTCTGTGTCGACCGACTGAGGTAAATGGGCGTTTTACAGCCCCTGACGGTGTTTGAGACGCCTGGACAGGTACTAATTTGATCGCCGGCCGTCTCATGTCGTCAACCGGCTTGCAGCGCGTTGACATTATCACGTAATTCCATAAATAAGCCATCCATTCCGGTGTCGACTCCCTAGAGAGTGACATCACCATTACAGGCAATTTGCTCCGCCTCCTCACCAACATTTTCCTCATACATGTCGACACACACGTACCGACATACAGCACACACATAGGGAATGCTCTGATAGAGGACAGGACCCACTAGCCCTTTGGGGAGACAGAGGGAGAGTTTGCCAGCACACACCAAAACGCTATAATTATACAGGGACAACCTTTATATAAGTGTTCCTCCCTTATAGCATTTAATATATATTCATATCGCCAAATCAGTGCCCCCCCTCTCTGTTTTAACCCTGTTTCTGTAGTGCAGTGCAGGGGAGAGCATGGGAGCCTTCCCACCAGCATTTCTGTGAGGGAAAATGGCGCTGTGTGCTGAGGAGAATAGGCCCCGCCCCCTTTTCGGCGGGCTTCTTCTCCGGAGTTTGTGATATCTGGCAGGGGTTAAATACATCCAAATAGCCTCAAGGGCTATATGTGATGTATTTTTCGCCATACAGGTATTATACATTGCTGCCCAGGGCGCCCCCCCCCCGCGCCCTGCACCCTCCGTGACCGCTGTGTGAAGTGTGCTGACAACAATGGCGCACAGCTGCAGTGCTGTGCGCTACCTGATGAAGACTGAAAGTCTTCTGCCGCCTGGTTCCGGACCTCTTCAATCTTCAGCATCTGCAAGGGGGGTCGGCGGCGCGGCTCCGGGACGAACCCCAGGGCGAGACCTGTGTTCCGACTCCCTCTGGAGCTAATGGTGTCCAGTAGCCTAAGAAGCCAATCCATTCTGCACGCAGGTGAGTTCACTTCTCTCCCCTAAGTCCCTCGTAGCAGTGAGCCTGTTGCCAGCAGGACTCACTGAAAATAAAGAACCTAAAAACTTTTTCTAAGCAACTCTTTAAGAGAGCCACCTAGATTGCACCCTGCTCGGACGGGCACAAAAACCTAACTGAGGCTTGGAGGAGGGTCATAGGGGGAGGAGCCAGTACACACCATGTGATCCTAAAAGCTTACTTTTGTGCCCTGTCTCCTGCGGAGCCGCTATTCCCCATGGTCCTGACGGAGTCCCCAGCATCCACTAGGACGTTAGAGAAAAAAATATTCTGAACCATTTCTGCTTTATCATCCTTGCGCTGCCTCCCTAGTTTTCACCAACCTCTAAGAGATATTTCTGTGTGATTTCTCAGACTCCTACAAGGATTCTGTACAGTGCAGCCTCTGTCAGAGCCAGCATACAGAGACACACACACATCAGAGCCAGCATACACATAGACACACACACACACACACACACACACATACTGACAGTACCAGTGGTTCCCCGCGTCCAGGCTCTCAGCTAACGCTGCCCGCGGTGTACTCCTGAGGAGGGAGGAGGTGGGGGGGAGCGGGGGAGTCACATGATGCCGGGGCTCTGCTGCAGAGATGGGCTCTGAGATGCGGGCGCTCTGCTGATGACGGCGCAGCAGTAGCAGCATCCAGGACCCGCCGCTACCCGCCGGCGCTACCCGCAAACACGTCTTATTCGCTCCATAAGACGCACATACTTTTCCCCCCACATTTTTGGGGAGAAAAAGTGCGTCTTATGGTCCGAAAAATACGGGTACTCCATTCTGTAATTTATCAAGCATGACTATTAAGCAGGGAGCAGGAACGGTTTAAGATATGGGGTCTCCTTGTGACTGCCCCCTCACTCTCTCGCTAGCATATTCTGAGAGCTCTGGAACTGCGCATGCACAGATTTACAATAATGCGTCATTTTTTTATGTGATTTGTCTACTGTGCATGCACAGATGAAAATGTCAGGGTAAAAGTCGTCCAGCGGTGGCAGACCCAGTGGGTTGGAAAATATTGTAGTTTATTAGTGCTGGATGAGCTGTGTCAATGTTTCAAACTCTGCTCCTCCCAAGGGTGCCAGTAACAAATTTTAAAACCCAATGATTTACACCATGAAACCATCCTAACTGCACTGGTCCCTTAAAGACAAGTTTCTACAAGGTAACATGTGTAAAATCTACTGTACTAACCAGGGCCACCAACAAGGGGGGACTGCAGGGACTGAAGTCTCAGGCTCGGACATTTGCCAGTCCTGGGCCCCACAATCTCTGATGGCAGCCATGATACTAACCTCTCTTCTAGCAGCCTAGAGGACCAGCCTTGAATACGGGATACGGTCTCTAGGTCGACAGTAACTAGGTCGACAATGTGTAGGTCGACCACTATTGTTCGACATGGTGTGAAGGTCGACAGGGTCTCTAGGTCGACATGTTCTAGGTTGACATGTCAAAAGGTTGACATGAGTTTTTCATATTTTTATTTCTTTTTTGAACTTTTTCATACTTAACAATCCACCCGGACTACGATAGTAACCTGTGCCGAGCGCAGCAGTAGCGGAGCGAGGCACCTTGCCCGAAGCATGGCGAGCGAAGCAGGCCATGCAAGGGGACACAGTGCACTAATTGGGGTTCCCGGTCACTGTACGGAGAAAACGACACCAATAAAAACATAAAAAACTCATGTCGACCTTTTTCTTTTGACCTGTCGACCTAGACCACGTCGACCTAGCATCCCTGTCGCCCTACGTACTGTCGTCCCTATCAACCAGTTCCCAAAATTGACAGACCACAGCCAGTGAAAAGGTTCTCAGAGCTGGCACATGGGCTAACCGAAACAGTTGAGAGATGTCAAGTAAATTCTGCATTACGAAACTCTAATTACCCTGCACTAAAGTATACAGTATGACACGGTTTGCAAGGTGGCAGTTTTACACTAGGGGCCTAATTCTGATTTGCTTACCGTGTGGCTATGCAAATCCGTACACAAAAAGTGCAAATGCATCATGAGCCATCTGTAGGAGATAGACGCCTCTTGCATGCATCTGCGAGATCCGAGTACTACAGTACTGTAAGTCATCGGACGCAGCATTGGATCACTATCGCAATTTGTGATGGTAGCAAACTGAAGCTTAAACAGACTCGTTGTCAGAACCAGACAGCAGGGTCCAGGAAGCATGCATCTAATGATGCAGACCATGGGCCAGATACACCTACAAAACGGTGGGCTTTATTAAGAATGCATTGGTTGCTGCCCCACAAATGCCGCAGCAAGATTGACATTGATAAGGGAGCAGCAAGCGATATAATCACTCATGTGGCACATGTGCAGACCACAAACCTTCAGGTGTGTATATAAATCATCGGGTTTGCGCAGGGACGTATCTAGAGAGGGGCGGCCCATGTGCAGGATCCGTCTGGAACCCCTCCAGACGGAGGGGTTCCAGACAGAGCGCTGTAGTTCTGGCCACTAGGGTCCCCTAGCACTGTCCCAGAGCCTAAAGCACATGAGTAGATCTCCGGTAAAATGGCAAGGCGGCCATTTTCCCAGTGACTTTCCTACTGTGCATGCATCAAAATAGTGGGAAATTGGTGCAGCGCCATTTTCCCAGTGATTTCTGCAGCGCTGCTGCTGCGCCTCGGAGGATAACTATTCAAAATAATGGGTCACGTGCACAGCACACACTACACCCATGATAAATACCCTATGTTTGCATGGAATTATAGTCACTTCATGAGCACAGTTATAACACCATAAACAAAACAATTATGAAACTTCTTCTTGGAGCGTTATTTGATTAGGAAAGATAACTGCACACATGCATCAGTACAGAGTGAAGGATCTAATTGATTGTGAAAAGTTACAACATATTACATCGTAGACTGAAAGGAGAATAATTGATCTGTAGGCAGCAAATTGAAAATTTTAATGCGGAAAAGGAAAACATTTTGGGAGACGGAGACGAGTTATTGCAGCTAAACATCTAGATTGATTATGGGAGCAGACTTATTAGACTTATTTGGAATATTAAGTCACAGAGAAGTAGAAATTTTGACATAGCCTAAAAATAATGTAGGTCTTTAATTAATTAAATACAAATATATATAACTGTATACGTGTAACCATATCTGACAACTTGGGGAATGGTGACAGCTTCGGGAGGTATGGTGTTACAAATAATGTAGACCTAACACAACAGTTGTGAAATAGTCCTAGGGTCCCACAGCACCATCCTAATAAAGCTTAAATGTATAGCAACCACAAAATCATGATTTAGGGGCCTATGAATAAAAAATTGTGATTGCCTCATGCAAATGAACGGTCTGAGACCACAATATGCGGCAACAGGCCCAAATCAACAAAAGTACAGTCATTCATTATTGCTCCGAAAAGCAGCAGTCCCATGCACCCTACCATACTATGGTGTACAGTAAATCTAGGTCATGCATGTGCACTGCAAATGTTAGAGAAGGTGGAAAGATCTTAATGGATCCCTTTTCACAATCCTGACCCTCATCATAAAGGAAGGTAGAAGCTCAGCGGGCTAACGCTATCTGAAGATGGCATTAGCCTTTGCAGTGAAGCTCTAAAAAAAAGTCCAGTTTTCAGCACTTGATGAATAGTATGATTACTATGTCACCATACTAGTTTATAGGGGCAGAACGGCAC
Source organism: Pseudophryne corroboree (assembly GCF_028390025.1). NCBI lineage: Eukaryota > Metazoa > Chordata > Amphibia > Anura > Myobatrachidae > Pseudophryne > Pseudophryne corroboree. Next base: position 825,878,163 of record NC_086447.1, read on the forward strand.
ATTGTGTCTTCGCTGTACACATGAGACATCTTGAGGGGTTCCCTACAGGGATGTCTCTATATGCGGCCTCCTGCTTTTACACTGCGCTGACCGCTGGTGCAGGTCTAATCAGGTGCAGCATCAGGCTGTACCACACAGTGCCTCATTGCTTCCTCCGTGCTGACACGTGTAACATCAAGTTATGTGAAGGCACATAGGAGGTGGATGTAAATATGGCTCCCGGGGGGCGCCCACATGGCTGCACCTCATATCCGTGATGCACCTCCTCCTGATGCACCTCCTCCAGGCCCCTGGATCCCGGCTTTCCAGCAGCAAGCAGCAACTGACTACATGTTTGTAACCAGCAGCGTTGCTGTAATGCTGATGCCATTTGTAAGAGGAGCCATGTCAATTATGAAGGAAAACAAGGAAACAACTGTTAGGTAAGTAACCCATGGGAGCATACAAATACATACCTCCCAACTGTCCCGATTTCAGAGGGACCGTCCCGCTATTCAGACACTGTCCCGCTGGGCGGCAGGGGCAGTTGGGGGAGGCTTTGATTAGCAGCAAGTGGTCTCTGAATCCATGCTGTGCGCATGGGCACAGCATCTATTCAGTGCGTGGAGTGAGTCGGGGGCTGCCCAGCTGCTCAGGGAGCGCTGGGCACGCCCCCAAAATAATGGAAAATGGGTCCTTGGTGCATGGCCACACGCACTCTGTCGTAGCCACACCCCTCCCACCCGAGGCCACAACCCTTGTTGGGACGCCACGCGAGTGTCCCGACCAGGGTCGTGCAGTCAGGGGAGGCAGTGCCTCCCCTGTCATAAATGATTACAATAATAAAAAGAAGATACTTATGACACATATTCTGTGTTATAAGTATCTTCGTTATATTATTCTAATCATTTAATAGATTTAAATAGTTTAGGAGGCACTGATAACAGTGCCTCCAGTTTAAAACGGGAATGGGGATAAAGCGGGGGGTGGGGCCAAGCACTGGGCTGTAAAAGCCCATTGAAAAAAGCGGAGAAAGCAGCACTAGTATAAGTGCCTCGCTGACGGGGGACAGATGTGGTTGGACAGCGGATCCAGTGCTGGATCCGCTGGTCCAATCACCTATACACGGCGGCATCAGTGATCTCCGTGCTGCTGGTGGTGGGAGCATGACCCCAGCAGCAGTAACAGGCGCGCTGTGTCCTCCTACGTTACCCTGCCGGGCAGAGCAGCCGTGCGGTGATCTCTCTGCGGATGGTGCAGCAGTTGAGTCGGCGGTTGATCTCCTCCTTTGCCCCGCCGGAGGGCAGAGCCAAGTGTGTCGGGCAGCGCACTCTCCCTTCCTCCTCTGCCATCTCCCAGGCAGCAGCCTCCGCAGCAGCACCGGTACCTCTGCACGGAGCACATGGACCCAGATGAGGGGGAGGTTGTAGAGTGAAGGAATTAATGTGGGCAGGGGGGCAGCTCACACACCCACATCAGAAACCCTCATGGGTGACAGGGTTGCAGGGAGCTGCAATGGTGGCTTCAAGGGGGTGGGGGATACATCAAAGCACGTGCCCCAGGGAGCCCACTTTATCCACCCCCTGTCCTATAATCTGGCCCTGAGGAAAGGGCTTTACTTGGTGCCTCCCCAGCCATTGACCTCACCGCACGTCACTGGTCCCGACTCAGAATAATTCAAAGTTGGGAGGTATGCAAATATATGTACAGTACACATACAATTAAATATCCCCACCAGACCCCCATACGCAGATGTAGTACTCAGCAAAAATATGAAATTGGTCTCAGTGTCCTATACAATTCCTAACGTGCCAGCTATTGTGTATACATAGGCAGAAAGAATGGTCGTCAAGGATTTGAAAGTGAAAGTATAGTGTGAACAAAGGGTGTTAGTTGTTATCAAACCAAAAAAGTTAGCAACTGGGCAAAACCATGTGCACTGCAGGTGGGGCAGATGTGCAGAGAGAGTTAGATTTGGGTGGGTAATATTGTTTCCTTGCAGGGTAAATACTGGCTGCTTTATTTTTACACTGCAATTTAGATTCCAGTTTGAACACACCCCACCCAAATCTAACTCTCTCTGCACATGTTACATCTGCTTTTGGTTTGCTAACAACTCTGAATAACCCCCTCAGTAATTATGACTTTGTTTACAATATGCTTTTTCACTGTAAAAGTCCTTGAGTGTTGTCCCTTTTCTCAGTAAGGGCGGGATGTACTATAAGACATCGCCGCCTACCACAGCGATACTAATCGTATATGTACTAACATATGTGATTAGTATCGCAATGCGGTATAGAAGGCCCCCGCGATGATGTCTTCAGGGGTCGGCGGGGGTCTCCGTCACCTCCCAGACCTGGGAGGTGACGTGTGCAGGGAGTTCCCGGGCTCCTCCTCCTCTCCCCTGCAGCCGGAAGGAGACAAGGCTGTGCTGCTGGGGCGAAGGAGGAGGGGGGCGGCACCAGCAGCAGCACACAGGTATGTGGGGGGGAGGGGGGTCGTCGTGAGTGGCGCGGTGCGGCGGCGGGATGCGGCGGTAAGAATCCCATAGGCTTCTATAGGGTATCGCCATAAAAAGATGGCGATACCCTATAGGGCGAAAACGTGGCGGTCGGGGGTTAGTACATATGACAATGCGGTAAAACTGAGGTTTTACCGCATTTTCCCTTTAGTAAATCCTGCCCTAAATGTATAATGATGCAATTCACCCCAGCCCACCTAGCGGCCACCTGCATCTGACCTCCAAGAGGTGATGCTGGTGGGGTTTCCAGGTTAGGGGGCGCTAAGCTGAAGCTTTACCTAGGCTGCAGAGAGACATTGAACCGGCCCTGTTTACTCTGCTTGGTACATCTACCCATCACTTACTGTACATGTGAGAACATTATAGGACATTTAGATTTTTCTTTCCTATCACTCAATACACATATCTGCTTCCTAGCTGCTTTTATCTACAGCTCAGAATTGTATTTATAGCTGGCAGACTTACATTTTGGTACATCAAACACCCAATAGTACATAATAAAATGGGGTATGGGTCATTAGGTCGACCACACTTAGGTTGACAGTCATTAGGTCGACCACTATTGGTCGACATGCATTAGAGGTCGGCATGGTCACTAGGTCGACATGAACAAGGTAGACATGGAAAAAGGTCGACATGAGTTTGTTTTTTTACTTTTTGGTGGTGTCGTTTCTTCGTAAAGTGACGGGGAACCCCAATTAGTGCACCGCGTTCGCTCGCCATGCTTCGGGCAAGGTGCCTCGCTCCGCTACCGCTGCACTTGGCACAGCCCAATCGTAGTCCACGTGGATCGTAAAGTATGAAAAAGTTAAAAAAATTAAAACCAAAATTTTGAAAAACATGTCGACCTTTTTCCATGTCAACTTAGTACATGTTGACCTAGTGCCCATGTCGACCAATAGTGGTCGACCTAATGACTGTATCCCATAAAATGTATACACAATTCATAACATTTTTATTTAAAAAAAATGCTCATGAGATTAACTTTATTTCCCAAAGAGATAATGATACTAAATGTACTTTGAAGCCCCTGAAAAGCGTCTCGCCGACAACGCAGGAATCCATTTATCCCGTCTGTACATTTTATTTCCCTGAGAAAGCTACGTAGCACTTTGTCATTGATTCCCAATTTTCCACAGGATGCAAACAAAATACATAAATTAGGGTAATGTGTGAAATAGTCTACTTCATTTATGTCTTTGTGTAACAAACTAATCACTTTTGTTTTGCGTTGAGAAAAACTAAATCTGTTACGTAAACAAGAGAAATTGATCATGACAATTTATTATGACAGCCAAATGAGGGCTTGAGCTATAACAAGCGCAAATGACTCAGACAGCGCCCCCTGGATAACTGAGCAGACGTACAACGTGCTGAAATGTGCAAAGGACTTAAGTAGTTGCTACAATATAATGATAAGATTTGTATATGTAAGATTGCGTTATTTAATTGAATGCGAAGACATACGGTATGGTGGCAGCAGCGGTTTGTTTTACTAGATCTTGGGTTTCTGGAGTTCAGGATATACTTTTGGAGAAATTTGGTGTTTATTATTTTTGTGTTTCTTTTTTGCACAAGAGTTTTTAGTGAATAAATGCACCATAACAGCTATAAGAGAACTCCATAATTAGGGATGAACAGGGAGCCAAAAGTAAGGGGAGGGGTTCCAAGAAATTCCTGAGTTAGACACACTAATGCAGCAGACCGCAGCCCCCATTATTCAGAATGGGAACTGTGATCTAGCCTGATGTAACAAGCTTTTGGAGCTCGTTTCCAACCGCTAATGCCATCTTCAGATAAAGCAACTGTTCTACGGAATCTCGTCAGATCCCTCCCCAAGGTGACACTTGCACGCAGGAATACTGACAGTGTAACTGTTCACTGCTGCGATCAGCCATGAAAGGGTTTTTTGTTACTATTTGCAGACAGTTACTCATCAGGTTAGTTGTATCGCCATGGCCTAAAGGATAAATTGCCCCGAAACAACATCCCTTATTGCGGATAATACTGTAGCTTAATAGATGTTCTCAAACATGGTCCTCAAGGAACCCCAATGGACCACGTTTTAAGTATATCCATGGCTCAGCACAGATGGTAAAATCAAATTGACTGAGGTATTAATTAAGTCATCTGTGGCCAAGCATGGGTGTACTTAAAACCTGGACTATTGGGGTGCCTTCAGGACTACATTTGAGAACTTCTAGCTTAATGTCTTAAAGAAGTTAAGTAGAACCCTTAACATTTCTGGCTTTCCTTTTTCAAGACATAATAGTTATATGATAAGGCCAAGTTGTTTAGGTTTGTTGCCCTGGGATACAATACAGTTCTGCACTGCTCTCTGTATCGGATACCCTTGTGTCTAAAGAGCAAATTTCTATGGTATACCAGGACAACAAAATAAACAACTTTGTCTGGGCATGGCTGAAAAGCACAGTAAGAAAATCACTGCATATAGAAGTTGTATGCGTGCAAAGGTTTGGTATGCTTTACCCTAGTGCTATTTGTTCAAATCCCTGTGACTCCACGCAGTTTGAACCAAGCTGCGAGTTCAAATAGAAGAAACAAATATATAGATCTATTGTTTGTACTGTTCTGTGCACTGTACCCAGTGCACTGTGGTAATGTTTCATAGATGTGCTATAAACTGCTGTGTGTTTGTGCCATTGCTTTGTTGCTTAGTAACCAGCCAGCTTCATAGGTGTGCGCAGGGGGTGTGCCTGGTGCGCACAGGCACCCCCTAATGTCTGGCACCCGATCTCACATGCCTGAGGCAGCGATCGCTGAGCAGGCTGATTACTGTCCCCTCTGCGCTGCACCCTGTCAGGACTGCATTACTGACCAGATGCCTGGGTTAATCAAGGGTGCCACTGCCACCGGCTTTCAAACTCCCGGCTCCACCTCCATGTACAATAACCGCATGATGTGACGTGATTATGTCATGCTGCTCGCACGCCCACCTCTTTCCTTCTATGCTATGTCAACGCCAGCCACTGATGATGATCAGCATGCAGCCAGCGTTCCTCTTAGGAAGACAAATTCAATACTGGCAGGCGGTCGGCAGCAACATTGACATGTCATTCTTTTTCCAGCAGCAGCAGTACTAGTCTGTGACTGTCAGTGTCAGTTTAGTTACAGACTTGTAAGTAAGCTGCTGCAGCTTGCAGGGGAAAGAGAGGGGGAGAGCCAGACCTGGCTGAGGAGGAGCAGTCTAACTGCAGTGAGTGCCATCAGGGGTGTTTGTTTGGTGCACACCACAACATCTGACAATGTATCTGGTTTATTAGGATTGGTACAAGGGTGGATATTTTATATTGCGTTGACAATCAATAGATGGTGCTAGACACGCCCAAAAGGCGGTGCTAGACACACCCCTCCGACGGTGCACCCCCTAATAAAATGTGCTGCGCACGCCTATGGCCAGCTTGCTGCAGCCTTTGGCTAATACAGGTTGAGTACCCCATATCCAAATATTCCGAAATACGGAATATTCCGAAATACGGACTTTTTTGAGTGAGAGCGAGATAGTGAAACCTTTGTTTTTTGATGGCTCAATGTACACAAACTTTGTTTAATATACAAAGTTATTAAAAATATTGTATTTAATGACCTTCAGGCTGTGTGTATAAGGTGTTTATGAAACATAAATGAATTGTGTGAATGTAGACACACTTTGTTTAATGCACAAAGTTCTAAAAAAATATTGGCTAAAATTACCTTCAGGCTGTGTGTATAAGGTGTATATGTAACATAAATGCATTCTGTGCTTATATTTAGGTCCCATCACCATGATATCTCATTATGGTATGCAATTATTCCAAAATACGGAAAAATCCCATATCCAAAATACCTCTGGTCCCAAGCATTTTGGATAAGGGATACTCAACCCGTATTGGTGAAAACAATACTGTGAGCTGTGAGGTGGTCAAAATTAACTGGGAATTAATGGAAGTAAATGTTATTGAGGTTAATAATTTTCTATGAACAAAAAAGGCCCAAATAATGTAATTTTAGCTTTTTTTATCAAGTTTAAAAAAAAAAGCGAATCCAAAAACTGTCACGGCGGTTTGGCCAATCCAAATCCATAACCAGATGACAAATCAGAGCCAGATCTAAATCCATCAAATATGATCTGGCGCACACCTCTAGATGAAATAGCTGAAACCAAATGGACCATGCATACAGGGAAAATGCCTGAGTGTTCTATGTCCCGGGCCGGAGCAAGGTTTTCTGCACTGTAGGCAAACCCACACCATCAATATCCACTTCCCAGCCCCTCAACTGAAAGTGCAGACGCGGAGTATTAAACGTTCCACAGCCACCACCTGCATTGAGAATTTCAAGGATATCAGATCCTGCTACCCTAGGCAGCTGCCTAAAGCTGCCTTAAGGTAGAGCTGACCTCAACTAGTCCTAAAATGATTAGTAAGAAAAATTATATTAAATAAAAATAAAAGAACTTTAAAAACAGATGAAACATAAATTTTGTCTTTTTCCCTTTCAAACGGGAGATGCGTAACTGATTATTAATGGGTTCCCTTGTAGGCAGTGGCTTAGCTCCACAGGTGTTGGTGATGGGCAATTGACCTCCCACAGTGGGTAAAATCATTAAAATCACACCAGCCTGTAGGTCAATTGCATCTCCACCACAACGTCCAGCTTGTCCCGAACTTCCTCTTAATCTGCCAGAGAAAAAGGATGGCTTCTGAAATAATTGTTCTCTCTGTGTGAGCAGAATTACAGCCTGCATTAATTGCTTCATTTCAAAATACATTTTGATCTTCTTTGGGCTCAAAGAAACATTAAGAGCAGCGGTTCTTGAAGCACTGATAAGCAAAAGTTACACAGTAAGAGGCGTTGTAAATCTGTAAGCAGTATGATGTATCCAAATGTAATTAAAACATTTTAGCAACCGAGTTAATTAATCCTCTCTCCAGCCAAACCTTAAAATGACTTTTTCTGTCCTGATAAAGGTCACAGAAGAAATAGGATGTGTGGTGTAACCTAGCAAAGGAAAGAAAACATGGTACAAAGTGACTTATCTGGGTGCTGATGACTTGATTGCATTAGTTGCACTAGTGCAAAGATTATATTGTGAACAGCATGAGGTGTCACTGTTTACGCACATACTTATCACTATAGCATCCGCTCGCAGAGCTTAATTCATATTTGTATGCAAACCCCATGGTGTGTGTAGAGATATGATGTTTGGGGTCTGCGCAGGCACAAAACACATTCTGTGCATTTGCACAACGGGTCTTGCGATCTCACTTTTAGCCCCATCAGCTGTAGCATGATTGACATGCTGTGACGATTGGTGGGTAGTGCATGATGGGTCTAGGGTCTGCGTCGTCGGATGAAGACTTCCTGGACCCGGGTGTCCAGATCCGGAGGCCAGCCTGAGTATGCTTCATCTTGCGCAGGCTGACCAATGCCTACAAACATTGCGAACCGATGAACATGGTGGTGATCCGAGGTTGCGTTCTCAGACGCAACACCCGGATACTCGCAAATGTATGCAGGAGGTGTCTATCTCCTTCAGAGTCAGACACCTCCACGCTACCAAGAGTGCGGGAATAGAACCTGTGGTGAGCGATGCAAGCACCGGGCCCGAAGCGTGGCAAACAAAGCGAGCCCGTTGCCGGGCTTTTGGCACATGGGATGCCGTTGTTATACTGACAGCCGGCATCCTGTTTGCCTTTATATCATGCCGAACCTGCAGGATGTTATATTCCTGCTAACCTCAGGTCTAAAGACACTCAGGAGCACATTAGAAGAAGACTGGAGACAGAATACTGCTCTGCTCCTAGACAAATGCACCCTAAAGACTTCTCACAAGAGTGACAGAGTATTATTAAAAATCACACATTGGAGGAGATGTATCAAACCTTGGAGAGAGATAAAGTACAAACCAATCAGCATATAACTGTCATTTTACAGGCTGTATTTAATTAAGAACAGGAACTGATTGGTCAGTACTTTCTCCAAGCTTTGATAAATCTTCCCCATTATCTTTACATTTATTATTCCTGTGCAAATCCACTAGTAATCATATGTATAATTATTTATTATTTGCTAATTCTTTACAGTGTGTTGGTTTCTTCAGCACAAACGAGTAAACACTGTTGTTATAGTAGCATTACGCCATGTATGAATTAAATCTATATCTCAGCGCCTTACTTCCAACACCAAACGGGTTTGCATGGCTCAATGAACAAAAGTCACAATCAACATCATTAACCTTGTGAGAAGTGCCCCTGGCGGACCTCAATGAAAAAACCATAAAGGTAGGAAATGTCTCCTAATGAATGTTTATAGCCCCAGCAATCTCCACTTCACGCAGTAACTTGGTCTCTAATTAACCATCACTGTAGCAGCGGGTTATCAGTTGCAAATAGCTTGATACAGCTGTTTTTTTTGCCAGAAAACAAAATATTAATGGTTACATTATCAGACGGTCTGTAACTCCTCGCCATGCCTCCCCATTGCTCTAATATGGGCGGAATTACTCTACTGTCTGTGGTTTACATTCTTAGATACACCACAGCATTTTCCCTTTATCCATCCTTTTGACAGTTCAGGGTTATTTTAAACATTACACAAGACACATGACATACAATAACATTTAGCAAAGGAATAAGATAAATGTTTACTGACGTAACCGTATTTGTTGCAGCATGCTAGTTATAGCGCCATTACAAAGGTTCATCGTCCTTGCATCCGAGTCTCTTTACAGCTTGCACCTTTGCTTCATTCCCCGTACAGTGTTCTGCCTCCAGAACTGTCGACTGTGTACCAGGTTGACGTGTATACTGGATTTAGAAGCACTTGGTGCACATTTCCCTCCTTCAATGACGTCATTGCCTCATTGCAGCGGGGTGGACAAAGACTGAGTTACCAAGCTCCAATAGCTAGGAGTAAGGATTGCCATCGATGGCTCTACCATTAATTGTCAATGGTTTTAAACCATCATCAGAAAACCATTGATGGTTGAGTAATGGATGGCTGAAAGCCGCGTCTGCACAGGCCTCTGCCGCCTATGCTCCTCAACTTCGGCAACTGCCGCTGATGATAAAGCATCGATGGACTGTCATTGATGGCAAAAAAAAAACACTTGCCATCAGCCATAGATTATCGTTGGTGGCAAAACCATGGATGGTTGATGGGCATCCCTAGCTGGCAGCACAGTGGGCACACACCCACAGTCAGCCCCATCTCCACAGCCTGTAATTTACTACTATACTGATAGAACTCGTGGTTTCTCTTATGCTTTGACCTGCTTCAGCTGATGAACATAAACCCTGCTTAACAGGCTGGTACTGTCACACAATGACCCTGATGCTGAACCACTGCCACTAGGGACTGCTAGCTGTTTTGTTCATATGTTTGGAAATCCAGTCATAAGGACACAGAGACATGTGAGTTCAATGCTGTGCTGTTTTATTCCATCACCAACTCCAGGCACACTGGAACACCCACTTACCAGCATCCCCCTGGTCCTAGGGACCATCACTGAAGATTCAGGCTTAAACATATTAGTAAGGGAGTGTCTACAAATATTAAGCATTCTAATACACTAACATCACATTCTCTTTTCTTTAAAGATAAGCCCTGTACGCTTCAATGTAACAATTAACAACGTCATATTAAGAACATCATCTAACACGTTTCAATAAGTCTCTCAGGTCTGCGTATTTCCCTTTTGGGTCTTTCATACACAGTCTGTGTTTCATCGACCATGTTGGACCTTTCTAGAATCGTGGTTGGTTCACCATTATCAGGATCATCATACATGTCAGATGAAGGGTATTCTTCAGTCCTGTTGTCTTCATTATGGTTAGGTTGAGATCTTAAATCCACCCGATTTCTTCTTACTTCCGTTCCACACTCTGTACGTGTAGTATAAGATCTTGGTCCTACTTGTGCTTGCACAATACCTTTCTGCACCCAAATACCTTTCTCGTGATCTCTGAGACGGACTTGGTCACCCGATTTTAGATTAGATAAGCTTTTTGTTCGCCTGTCATGGAACAGTTTCTGTTTCGCCTGTTGACGTTCCTTACTCAGTCTGACCAACGCTGAGTTATGTGTATTAAGCAGTTCATCATGTATCGGGAGATTTGCTCTAATCCTCCTTCCCATCAGCATTTGTGCAGAAGAAAGTCCATTCTGTAAAGGTGTACTGCGGTAGATTAAAAGACTTTTGTATAAATCATCTTTACCTTCTTGAGCTTTTTTCATGAGACTCTTTACAGTTTTTACTGAACTTTCCACCAACCCATTTGAGCGTGGATAGTGGGGACTTGACGTAGTATGGACAAATTCCCACTCATCAGCAAATTGTCTAAATTCAGCACTGGAAAACTGAGGACCATTGTCAGTGAACACTTCCATAGGAACACAATGCCTTGCAAAGATTGACTTCATGCAATTGATTACTGCTTTACTAGTAGTTGTATGTAGTGTCTTCACCTCAGGGTAGTTAGAGTAATAATCAGTCACGACAATGTACGTTTTCCCATTACAATCAAACAAATCTGCGCCAACTTTCTGGTACGGTCTCTGTGGCACTGCATGAGGACTCAGTGGCTCGACTTGTTGTTTCGGTCTATACATAAGACATAATTCACATGTAGCTGTAGTCTGTGCTATGTCTTGGTTCATTCTTGGCCAATACATAACTTCACGCGCTCTCCGCTTACATTTTTCTTCTCCTATGTGGCCTTCATGTATCTTGCACAGGGGTGGTCTTCTGTATGCCGGCGGTCGGGCTCCCGGCGCTCAGTATACCGGCGCCGGGAGCCCGACAACCGGCATACCGACACTTATTTTCCCTCGTGGGGGTCCACGACCCCCATAGAGGGAGAATAAAATAGTGTGGCGCGCGTAGAGCGCCACCGTGCCCGTAGCGTGGCGAGCGCAGCGAGCCCGCAAGGGGCTCATTTGCGCTCGCCACGCTGTCGGTAAGCTGGCGGTCGGGCTCCCGGCGCCGGGATGCTGGTCGCCGGGAGCCCGACCGCCGGCCAGCCGTAGTGAACCCCTTGCACAGCATAGTTTTTCTTAGTCGTGCAGGTATGACAAACCTATTGCCTTTCTAAATAATACCATCGACAACTGTAAGGTCACTGCGGTACATCCAATAATCATGGATAGACAGCGGGCACGCATGTTTTTCTGCTGGCCAACCTTTCAGAATGATATCTTTCAACACTTTCATTGTGTCATCTGTCTCAGTTTCTTTCCTAATCTGTTCTTGTCTTGCAAGAGACACTGGTAGAGAAGCTACGATCAAATTTTGGAACCTTCACTTTTGTCCACAGCACAAGAAATTGTGTCAGCAATGTACATGTATTTACCGGGACAGTACAGCAAGTGTACATCATATTTCTGTAGTCTGATAAGCATTCATTGAATTCTCATGGGACAGTCATGTAATGATTTAGTCATGATAGCTACCAATGGCTTATGGTCAGTTTCCACTGTAAATGTTTGACCATACACAAATTGATGAAATCACTCACATGCATATGTGATCGCTAGAAGTTCTTTTTCTATCTGAGCATACCTTGTTTCAGCACTTGTCAGTGCTCTTGATGCATAGATTACTGGTTGCCATGTATCCTCATGTTCTTGTAACAGCACTGAGCCTAGGCCAAATTGCGAAGCATCTGCTGAAATTCTTATTCTTTTCGCAAGATCAAAGAATTTTAGCACTGGTTGCTCTGTAATGATCTGTTTCAAGTTTTGCCAACTTTCTTCTTGTTCATGTGACCACATCCACTCGTTATCTTTGTCCAACAACCATCTAAGAGAGGCTGTTCATTCAGAGAGTTGAGAAATAAACTTTCCTAAGTAATCATTCCTATGAATCTTCTGATGTCGTCTTTGTTGTTAGGACGTTCCATGTTCACTATGGCTGATATTTTCCTTGGGTCTGGTTTTACACCTTGATCCGAGACCACGTCGCCCATAAAAGTAAGTGTATTCACGCCAAATTCACATTTGTCCTTGTTTAGCTTTAGATTCACTTTCTTGACAAGTTCCATTACTTGTCTCAATCTAGAATCATGTTTATCCATGGTTACTCACTGTTTGAAGAGAGGAGCACACGGCAGGCTTTGCAGACACTGAGTATCACAGCCTTACAGACTGCTGCAGGATTCTTTCACACTCTGAGAGCACTAGCAGTCCAAGTTAAACTTCTTCTGACACCATGTTTTGTTCATATGTTTGGAAATCCAGTCATAAGGACACAGAGACATGTGAGTTCACTGCTGTGCTGTTTTATTCCATCACCAACTCCAGGCACACTGCACACTGGACCACCCACTTCCCAGCATCCCCCTGGTCCTAGGGACCATCACTGAAGATTCAGGCTTACACATATTAGTAAGGGAGTGTCTACAAATATTAAGCATTCTAATACACTAATCACACTAGCCTCACTAGGGACCTGACTGAGAGACGGAGCATGATCAGATAGAGGCTGAGGGAGACACCTAAGTTACTCAATCCCAGTTTTACTCCAAAGTCAGACACAGGCATCACAAATATAAATACATAGATTGCCAAGTAAGCAAAAGGCACAGTACGGGTCACAAACAAACATAGTAAAACAAGCTGGGTCAATACACAGTCATATAGGACAACTGTACATACAGTATAAACAGTGTCGGGCTGGGGCATGAAGGGACCCCCGGGGGAATGCAGTTGTAGGGGCCTATGTTTAGGGGTGTGGACAGCAACAACAGAGGTTTGGCTAACCATTAGAGAGTGCATGTGCTGGACCCCTTGATAAATATATATATATATATATATATATATATATACACACACACACACTAGTAAATACTGCTGCGTTGAACCTGATTTTGTGAAAATTTTACAGCAGAGTGATTTTCCCCAGTACAGTCAGACTCCCTAGGCTTGTCAGGGTGGGATGTACCAAACTGTTGTGGTACATCCCGCAACACATCGTGCTGACACTAATCGCACATGTACTAACATATGCAATTAGTGTTGTGAAAAAAAGCTCTTGCGATCAGAGCTGTCCTTCGCACTGCGCTGCTGCTGGACCCAGGTGTCCTTCTGCATATGCGCAGAACAGCAATGGCCAAGGGGGAGGCTGAGAGGGTTCTGTCACATTGCATTGCGGAAGAAACCCCATAGGCTTCTACAGGGTAATGCCTACAAAAGCTGGCGTTACCCTGCGCGGTGGAGACACGATGTACAGAGGTAAGTACATGCGAATATGTGGTAAAAAAAAATCTACAAATTCCTGTTATTATTCTCCCCATTCTGCCCACTTAATTAGGAAGTGGACGAGATACAGAGGTGCTGGGGGGAAAATCGAGTGTTTCCCGCAGGTTCCGGGAGAGTAAACAAATATGACCTGTATAAAAAAACCATGCAGATTACAACCTTGCACTTTTATTTGCAAATATAAGGAGAGGGCTGTCTAGGCACGAAATCTATATAAGATGCTTGAATTTTTGTGATTGGTTGAATTAGGTCATCTGTTGCTAGGCAGATCAAGTGTTGTAGTGTGTTATAATTGGTTAGGGTCAACCTATCATTGCGTATAGGGCCGATGATTTCAGTGTACAGTATGTAAGGAGAATCTTAACAAAATTATTCCTCTTGTCGGTTGGGAAGGCCACACACTCGCCACGTTGACCCTTTAATTTGTCTCTCTTTAATTTGGCTTACTAATTATCATTTATCTCTGAATTTAGTGGGTGGGGAAGGCGCTACTGGCCAGCGGTAATGTGTAGCATAAGTGGTGATGTGGGGCACTTGCCCCTTTTGAAGGACGGCGAGTGTGTCCTGCCCTTGTGGGGGGGCAATGGGCGCTTCTTTGAGGGAGCGTCCTCGCTGTGCTAAAGTAAGGGGTGGTGACACCTCTTCACAACACAGGTTATGTTTGTTTGTATATATATAGATAGTGCGTTTCAGTCGTCGCCATTTCAGTTGGGGCGTTTAGTCGCTGCCATTTTGTAAGATCTTTGACTACAGCTGGTTAGTGGTAGCATCTTACTGGCCACCCACTACGAAAGGTCATTCCAATTAAAAAAATTAATGACCATTTAATCCAATGCAGTTATGTCCGTGTCTTTATTTTAGTTGGCAAGCTAGCTTAAAGTGTATAGTTAAGGTTCAAGCACAATAAATTAATACACGTCTTACAGTACTCCTCAGTGATTTCTAATAACTACTGTTTATGATTTATGACAGGGTGTGTGCTATCCCAAATACAATGCTATCTTTCATAAGCAACAACATGGTCATTTTATCTAGTAATGTCATATTATATGCAAAGTTAAATCAACTCTCTGCAGTGCCTTGCAAGTAACATGGCAGGAAGATACAATATAGTAGTGAACCATTAAATCCACACTCAGTGGCGTTGAAATGACCGTACAAACGTGTAAAAATCCATAACTGCTAATTAGAAATTATTTTCATCATCTAAATTGCATTGGATCAATCAAGGTTCATTATGGTTGCTATGGGTTACTGCACATCACTACTTTGTCAGTAATAAAGCAGTGTGATCAACACAACAGTGATCCACTAATTGTCTGCACTTGGTTTTAAATCAGTGAGTACAAAATTATCATTTTTACAGACGTTATTCAAGTCTCTTCAGCTACTGCATGGCATTCCCGCACATCTGTGCCGGTGATATCACCGGGTGGTTCCGTTTCAGGCCACAACGCCAGCTGATGACCATAAGGCAGGCAGATGATCCCCTCCCCGACCCATCCAGTTGTACTGATAAAACATAATAGGGATGACGAGGGATTGTGGGGCATAGACTGAATAATTATAATTTCTTAAACTCTCCACGTCAGATGCACCCACACTTCACACACACTAATTTATCTATAATAACCACACAGGCAACTAACTGTAATTGCAGTGAAAGGGGTCAGCTTTTTATTGAGAGGATTTAAAGTAGTTTTTTATTTAAATCTAATGCTAAACTAAAGTATGGTGGCAGGAAAGGAATGGCCTAGCTTAAGTGTCAGCACTAGCAGTAAACTTGCACACAGGGCCAGCTGCCACCATCCTTGCCCATCCGACTCGTAAAGGCTGGGCCAGCCGCCCAACACTTGCGGGGACAACACCAAACTGATGAGGCCACCTGCCCACATCGGCATCGACTTTAGGCGACAGCCCAGCCACGGAGAAGGAAAGGGCCCACCTGGTCTGGTAGTGCCCCTTGTCCAACACTGCTGTCCATGCCTAACCTCCTCTGCGACTGAACTGCACCCCAGGGAAACATAACCTATCATAACAAACCATTAAACAGTACGGATAGTGTAATGGTTAGCATTACTGCCTCACAGCACTGAGGTCATGGGTTCCATTCCCACCATGGCCCTAACTGTGTGGAGTTTGTATATTCTCTCTCTACTTGCGCGGGTTTCCTCCGGGTACTCCGGTTTCCTCCCAGAATCCAAATATATACAGGTAGGTCAATTGGCTCCCAACAAAACGAACCCTAGCGTGAATGTGTGTGCATGTACATGTGGTAGGGAATATAGAGTGTAAGCTCCACTGGAGCAGGGACTGATGTGAATGGCAAAATATTCTCTGTAAAGCGCTGCGGAATATGTGTGCGCTATGTAAATAACTGGTAATTAAACAGAAGCCGTTCTGAGACTGG
This sequence comes from Pseudophryne corroboree, assembly GCF_028390025.1. Lineage (NCBI taxonomy): Eukaryota > Metazoa > Chordata > Amphibia > Anura > Myobatrachidae > Pseudophryne > Pseudophryne corroboree. The sequence goes on from NC_086447.1 coordinate 825,894,332, forward strand.
CCAACACAAAGGCTTCCTCCGAAACCGCCGCCGCCACCATACTACAAAAACCGATCTAACCCCCTAAAAATATCATCCACAAACCTAGCCGTACCCTCTTCAGAAAGATGCACTCCATCTGCCCTGAACAAATGCTGATTCCTATAAGAAATAGTCGAATGCAGGATAACTCATCCACCACTGGCCTCCACAGCGCGGGCCACAACCGCGTTAACTCTCCTCAGCACCAGATCAATAGCGCCCGGTCTCACAGCGACATGCCACACCAAACGCAGTATAATATTTGACCACCACACCCAACAAAATGGCCACTCCTTGGTAAAGCAATTCCTTCCCTACTTCTCCGGGAGCCGTGCACACTACAGCGCATGTGTGTTCTGCTGACAACGCAAGTAGAGAGCTCCGCAGAGGGATCCTTCTGTAAGTAACTCTTGTGGAAAGTAACCTACAGTCTACAATGTCTTACGCCATCTTCAGGGATGACCAGGGGTTTCTATAACTTTCTCTTCTTTTTATTTCTACTCACTGATTGCCACACAATACAAAATATTTAGTTTTGGCTAAAGCTATATTTTAAGCTACAGTGCTGGGATTCATAACACATATTGGAGGAAATGCCGATATTTGTGCAAATGGTCAATATTTTTGAACTACGCATGTATCTGAATGTGCAAGGACTGAGACGCCCACTTTGTGCGCCTTTAGATGCTCATATGCCGATTGGTGCTTCTTTATACACACCATCAGTCACACCATCGAAACCTGTACCAGCCCCATGCTAGGTGCAGATTGACCATCAGAGTATGGTCTCCTTTGTGAGTGATTAAGGCCAAGATTTATCTAAGTTTGAAAGAGATAAAGTGGACGGAGAAAAAGTACCAGACAATCAGCTCCTAACTGTCATGTTACAGGCTGTGGGGCCTATTTATCAACAAGTGATAAAATTTGTTGTAAATGATAAAACTTGTTGTGCATGATAAATGGTGCTCCAACCAATCAGCAGTCAACTGTCATTTTTCAAATAGATGAGAGTTAGGAGCTGATTGGCTGGAGCATCGTTTAACATATGCAACTAATTTTATAATTCACAATAAGTTTTATCAGTCATTGATAAATAGGCCCCTATGTATGAAAAATGACAGTTAAGAGCTTTCTCTCTCTCCAAGCTTTGATAAATCTGGGCCTATGGTACACAGAAGGGTGATCCGACGGGCAACAGGACAACATACTGCGTACACACTGCACAATGCAGCGGATGATGGAGTGATGTACCATGCCACGCTGCATTTAGCAGCGTGGCTTCATACACGATATCTTCTGACTGACCATGCAGCACACCCACCCGGAAGATATCCTATACGTCTCACAGGAGCACGCAATTGCCTATACACTGTACGATCCACACGATATGTTGTTCCAATTTGCCTGGAAACGACATACCTTGCAGATATCGCCCTAGTGTGTACCCAGCCTAAGTGTCTGAGTTGCTATTACTTCAGTGACACTTCCTTGCCACCCCCAAATGTCACCCATCAGACAGACCATCTCCGCGTGTCGACATAGCCACCTCCGTGTTAATAATATCTGACATTGCGCTTCTGAATCACAAGTGTCACTATACGCACAGAGTTAGAACGCATGCACCACAGAAATACAAATCTCTGAACTGCATCCGACATTGGGGGTCATTCCGAGTTGATCGTTCGCTGCCGATTTTCGCAGCGCAGCGATCAGGTAAAAAATGGCAAAACTGCACGTGCATCATATGGGCACTAAGCGCATCGCTGCTGTGCACTGGATCTAGCGAAGATTCCATTTGAACAGCCGATCGCAAGGAGATTGACAGGAAGAGGGCGTTTATGGTTGTCAACTGAGCGTTTTGTGGGAGTGTTTGGGAAAACGCAGGCATGTCCAGGCATTTGCAGGGCGGGTGTCTGACGTCAATTCCGGGACCTTCGTCGCAGCAATCATCACACAGAATAAGTAACTACAGGGCTGGTCTTGTTTTGCACAAAATGTTTTTGTACCGCTCGGCTGCCCAGGCGGTCGCACACCTGCAAAGTGAAAATACACTCCCCCATGGGCGGCGACTATGTGTTTGCATGGCTGCTAAAAGTAGCTTGCGAGCGATCAACTCGGAATGTCCCCCATTGACATTGTATCTGACTCAAGCCCTTTGTGACTATAGCTATATGCCATGCACATGTCCTCATTTTCAGGACGTTATTCTAGTCCCACACACTGTTAGAGCATTCCAAACAGTTGTCCTGAGAGCCATACCTCCCCACTGGGGAATCCTAATGCTGGCCATACATCAGGTCAATATCATGTACGAATACAAGATATCGACGTGTCGATTGACGCATTGTGTACGCATTGGGTGCACATCGCGCATGTTTTATGCACGATTATGATGCACGGCCCCGCGGGTTGCACATCGCATCAAATGATCATATGTGCAGCCCGTATTACCCGTCGTAATCGTATGCACATCGTACCATGTTTGATGTACATACGATGTACCATTTGATTTTGAGTGGAATCTCCCTGGATTTATTTATATATTTATTTATTTTGGTGAGGCACACCAACGATCGTTTAAAGATCCATCGTGTGTCCAGAACCACAAATCATCGTGTGTCCAGAGCTGCCGGGGGAATTGAAGGGAAATCGTGCCTGGATTCGGATTGGATGCTGGTCGTCCTGGTGTATGACCAGCGTTAAACACATAGGGGGGGGGGGGATTCAAATCTTAACGCAACCCCTATCTCCCGTCTACAGTGATGGGAGAGAGAGGGGCGTTATTCAAATGGCCCCTGTTATCGCCCCCAGTACAGTCGGGTTTAGGTGCGCAAAGTACCTAAACCCGATTAAACTAATGGGAACGATTGAGAAAATACACGTTTGGGCGCCCAAACGGTTCTCCTTACGTGCATTTCATCTTGCTACCTCTGGGGGTAGCAAGTTGAAATTAACTTGGAAGGAGGGAGAGCTCATTTGAATCCAGCCCATAGATCAAGGTTCACGCTTTCTGGTATGGACAGACTTTCCCATATGGACAGTTGCTGTATAATATTGGGATATAATTCATATGCATGTTGGTGAGCAGCAGGAATCAATATAGAGTGGTAAGCAGTGGAACACAGGGGTAAATTTACTGAGATGGGAGTTCTATTTAATATGGGATGTTACCCATATCAACCAATCAGATTCTGCTTCTCATTTGACTAGCACCTTATAGAAGATAATACCTGGAATCTGGTTGGTTGCTATGGGCAACATCCCATCTTAAATAGAACTCCCTTCTTAGCAAATTTACCCCACAATGTGCAAGTGGTAAACTCTCCAACAACATGCAGCCAAAAAAGTGCACGTGGGTTACGCTTAGCCCGCAAACAGCGCAGAAATCAGCTCGTATTTAGGGATGAAACAATGGAAAGACACACGGTCCCTTTAGCCTCCTCACCATCTCAGAAGCAGACAGTAATGGCTTCTTATCATCCCTTTGGAGACTTAGAGAAAGCAGGTGTACGAAACAGCTTGTGCTCTCCCACTGCAGTCTCTATACAAATTGCATCATCTATTATAGTATTGTTCCTTCTGTAGTGCTCCAGCCGGTCTCCTAGTGTCTAGGAAAAGGCCTATGAAGATCAGTAACACCTCTTCATCTAACACATTAAGTCTTCATTAAAGCAGAAAATTGCTCATTATTTTACTTGTTGTGCTGAAATCTATTATTACGCTATAGCTTCCTATTTTGCCTGTCTGTATTCAAGATTCGGTGTTAAGAGAACATTACCAGATTTGTAATCTTGGCAACCAATGTAAATCTTGAGAGAAAATAGGAACAAACTGTAGATTCCAGCACGGAGGGTTTGTTAATGCCTGAATGGTAATCTGCTCTTTATAACACTTGGTAATAGGTATTTATTCGCTCACAGATGTGCAGACTTGGCACTAGGGCTATGCACACAAAGATCTACAGCTTACTGCATTCTTTATGGAATTATTTCTCAGTAATGAAACTCTTTTTCCGGCTTCAAATATTTGACTGCTCTCATCGGTGGCTTTAATGTGTAGAGATATACACTAATTGTCTGGGTTTTCTCAGACACATAAAAACTGTTTTCCTAACAAATTCTCTACAGTGTTTCTGTAACAACTAAAACCACTATCTGCATTCTAGGTGCATATTGACCATGGGATAATATGTTCTGAGTGAGCAGGAGTTGGTGAGCTCTAGGCTGCCATAAAATAACCGGGAGGTGCCGCAAAAATCTTTCTGGAATCTTACTTAGAAAGAACAAAATAAACATTACATACTTTCCCAAAATTTATTTACGGATTGTAGGCTGCCTTTGCAAATTCTTACAGCCTTGTGGCACTGTACATGTAACATAATAGTACACCCTACAGGCTAATGCCAGTCTGTCTGAGATTTTCACCTCTATTATTTGTACTGGAAATTAATAGTTATACCGGGATGCGGTCAATTTACCTACAATCAAAATCCCGACGGTCAAAACCCCGACAATCATTGACCAACGGTCAAAATCCCGACAAGGTCAAAATCCTGACATGTTCAAAATACCGACATTTAAAATACCGACAAGGTCAATATATCGACATTTACAATGTTGACAGGTCAAAAAGTCGACATGAGTTTTTCATTGAAACCAACTTGTTCATAATTTACCATCCTAGTGGACCTGGAGGGGGGAAATAATAGTGTGCCGAACGCAGCGAGTCATTCGAGGTAACGCGGTACACTTATACGATGTCAATGTTGACTTATGTTAACATACCCCAAGAAAAAACGAAAACTTGTGTCAACTTTTCGACCTGTCGACATTTTAAATGTTGGTATTTTGACCTTGTCTGTATTTTGACCTTGTCGGGATTTTAACGTCTGTCATTTGTTGTCGGGATTTTGATTGTGGGTATACCTATACCCAAAACATTAGCTAGGAGCGCAAGGTCCAAGAAGTGGTACTGTTGCTACCCAGCTGGCACCTATACTTGGCTTTCATGGCATCTGGAACGGCATCCTACAGCCTGGAGAGTTGGATAGTGCCCAGCTTCCCGGTCCTGGCTTCCTCTATCGTGATGTCACATGTGTGGGGGCAGGGGAGCTTTTTTCTCCAGACTTATGTTACACTGCATGAGGTGGCTTAGAAGGAGAAGGTAGATGGGTGTCTTGGGACCACACCACCTCTCCGAGGTCAGGGGTCAGTGACTACAGAAGTCAACTGCACCCTCTAATCCACTGAAAAATATAAAAAATAGTGCAAAAGTGACAAACAGGGAAAAGTACAGGGTGGTTCAAAAGTCGCAGTACACCCTTGTCAAAGTCACAGTACACCCTTTTGTTTCAAAAGCTGTGCAGGAAATGGGAAAACTGACTTATATTCAAGATGGCGCCCATGTTCGGTACATATCCTAAAAGATAGCCCACCTCACCCATAACTTACTGGAGTATACAGTTTTCCCATTTGCTGCACAGTTTTTGAAACAAAAGGGTGTACTGCGACTTTTGAATCACCTTGTATAATAAATACATGGGTGCCATTAATGATGGCTATTGATGGGTTAATACTTTTAACCATTGGGGGGAACTACTGATTGTTAAGCCATCACTGATGCGGGGCTGCGCATGTGCAAAACAAAAAAAATATTGTGCAGTACTTAAAAGTGGTGGGATTTTGCTGTTGAACCTCACCCATCGATGGTAAAACTATTTGCCAACGGGAAGAAAACATCAATGGCCATACCTAGCAGGAAGGCAGGACAAAGAAATAGCTCCAGTTCCCCAACAGCAGCTACGAGCAGACCTAAGTGACCCTACATTGAGATGGGAATAAATTAATTCCCTGCCTGCAATATGCAGACAGATATTTTATTCCCGAAGCACGGTGTTCATTGTGTCAGAGGTGCGCTACCATGGCATGACAGTGATAAACACGCTCCGTAAAATCTTGAAGAGATGGGTAGTAAATTAAAGTTGGCACTGCTTGCCAGGGAAGCTCGCACTGCCTATTACATTGAAGGGGCGGACGACAGATGCTAAGCATGCATATTGGCAAATACAGCCCTGCCGTTTGAAAGAAACGTTTAGGTCCATCCTGTTTCATTTTATTATGAAAATGATTTAATAATAAAATGATTATTTAGCAAAATCCTAAAATGCATTTCATTTCATAGTAGAATAAACACTTTACCCTCTGGCGGCGAGCTGGTAGTAGGACAGAAACGTTATTTACCCGTCATAAATCCTTGCCGGGTCTCTTCGCAAAAGTTACACAGTAAAGAAAGAGTTTCAATAATTATCTGTAAACGATGGCATGAAGAACTACAGTATCATCAATCTGCTGCTGGATGACGGCCTCAGTCATTTTCCTGGACTCTATTTATTAAGGTCAGTAAACAAAAGTCCAAGCACTATTGTAGAGTGGTCTGACAACACCAGAGAGAACAGAACAGTGCCAGTCAGAAGCCTTGTTTGGTGCGGCAATATCTGATAATGACGGGGAGGTGTACATGCCAGCGTTTCTCTGAATGGGATTAGAGAGAACTGTGCAGATATATTTACACACACGATGAGCTGTACTTTGGGATCACAGTGATATTTATGGAAAATAAATGAATACTGAAACAAAAATACAAATAATTGTAAAATAAGGGAAATAAAATCGGAGAAGCTGGTGCCAGCCAAGGGGGGTTCCGTACTCCATTTTCTACTGATTTACAGCATTTCTCCGACTATAGATATGTCTAATGTTTATGTGTCATCTGTATATCCCTGAACCACACAAGTATATAAAAAGTCTTCTGCACCTGTTTGGTTTCTATCACTATACTGTACCATCCCGTCTTCTTTACTTATTTCAATATTAGACAGTAATACTTCTATTTACATATAAGCATTAGAACCATATAGCCGGCCACTGAGGCTCTAGACTGTTCTGGAGTCCAGGTTCTATGATTCCCTGTGCTCAGCTAGTGCGTATCTCTAGGCAGATCAGCATATTATGCTTTATCTTATATTATACAGTAATGTGCTATTATAACATACATGCCTACTCTCCCAGAATGGCCGGGAGGCTCCAGAAAAGTATGTATTATAGTAAAGCACCATATATAATACACAAGTCACGTGACTGTGTGCAAAATATCCTGCAATTCTGTACACAGTACATATAGAATACATATGAATTACCAGCAGACGGGATGCCGGCTGTCAGTATACCGACAGCAGCGTCCCATCTGTCAGAATCCTGACAGCGAGGCAGCGAGTCCCCTCATGGGCTCGCTGAGCACACCACAGTTTCTATTCCCACTCAGTTGGTGGTGTGGACCCAACAACCAAGTGGAAATACCCGGCGGTGGTCGGGAAACTGGGTGTCGCTATTTCACCAGCTGTCGGGATTCCAGCATTGGTCTCCTGAGCGCCGGGATCCCGACAGCTGGTATAATAACTGCATCCCCATAGCCTTACATTTGGGAGAATGTCCTCACTTGTAACTGAAGCGTAATCATGCCACATCACATGCAACCTAATATTTGGTAGTCAGTGATGGAATATATAGTATAACATCAATGAAGGTAAAGGATACCTAGCCATGGGGTCACCACAACCAAGCAACTTGCTAGAATTCCAATCAAAAAAGATACTGGGGAACAGCAATCCCCAGCAGTCACAGTGCTTCTCAGTGGCTCCTAATAGTCCTAGATTTTACAATTGGGCATATTGTACATTATGGGCCTTATTCAGAGGCTACATTCGCACGCAGTGGCCTCATTCAGAGGGTCTGCATACGCGCAGTGGCTACAGTGCACATGTGCAACCCTTCACCATGCGATGGGAGGGGGGGGAGCAGCAAACGCAGGCGTGCCAAGGCCGATTTCGGGCGGGGCCTGGTGACGTCACCTGCGTTTCCTGTGAGTGGAAACATGGCGCCGGACCGCCTGCATACACAGCCATGCTGCGTATGTGGGGGTCTACCTCTATTCGATGCAGGGCCAGCAATAGGGGGAAGGGGGGTCAAAGGGGACACCTGTACTGGGACCCAAGAAAAAGAGGGGCCCCAAGGATATGCCACTTAGTGCCTGGCAGGGATGTGAGCGCAGGTGAGTCTCTGGATACTGGGGAGTGCAGCGCAGCTGAGTCTCTCCCTGGGGTAAGAGTGGTTTGGTGAGGGGGTACAGGACTTTGGGATGGGGTGGGGGAGCTGAGAATGCGGCATGGAGTCATTGCGGAGAGACAGACTGTGTGGTGTTTGGGAGGAAGGAGAGAGGGAGACAGACTGTTATATGTGTGGGGGAGGAAGGATAGATAAACATATTTATATATGTGGAGTAAAAAGGTTCTCATGGGAGCCAATCAGCCTTTAGATTAATAATATTTAACAATATTTAAAAGGTTTTTATTTATACACAAATAAAAGGTACTTGTAACCTAAAAATTCGACATTGATACAATAGTCTAAAAATTCAGTAAAACGATTTCACAATCTTATACATAGACATTTTTAGTTGATATGAGGAATTTATAGTCAGGTAATCACAATCAGAACTTGAAAAGGACGTGTATCCAACCAGATGCTTGTGGTGGTGACTTTTTTGACCCAATACTGCGAAACCCAACGCGTTTCGTCCGTTAGGACTTCATCAGGGGTTTACAATCTAAATAGTTACAGAGGGAAATAAGTAAATCACATAGTCTTCAAGATTAACTTATTGAATAATAAACTCTTTTTTTCTCTCTCATAACGGGTACTCTAATACAGTCAAGTAGGGATGGACATACATACCCGTTTTTGTGAGAAAATAATTTACCACTGGTTAGGACGGGATTAAATTCCTAATGCTACATCCAATCACATGTTCTTTTCAAATGATGTGGTGTCTGAAACATTACCGTTATAATCATCAATATACATTATATCTATATATATATTCCAAGAAGGGGAGGGAAAAGGGTCAGAAAATGATGGATTTTATAACAAAGATCAATCTCATCAATCATTTATGACCTCAATTTTAATTTAGAACATATAAAGCAAATCAATCATCATTAACATTGCTTCTATTCAATTAGAAGAAATAATACATAAATGAAAATGAAAACTTAAAAGGAAGAGGCAACTAGATGTCTTTGGGAGTCTTACAGTCGTGGCACCACAAATCGGGTCCATAAATTTATGAAAAAAGGAATCAATTATTTTACCATATACTCGTATAAATCTAATGCAATTTAGCCATACATACCTAAATTGGCTTCATCAAAACAAAAATTTACAATTAAGTTGAAGTCAGATGTTGTGATTTTCCCTAGAAAGAACAAGGGTAAAATTGTTTTTCTAGTATAGCTCCCATATAATATATGTACACTATACATTCTTTTATGGCTATCTTATATGTTACTTGTATGAAGGAGACAAAACCATCAACACCATTAAGAAGAGATTTTAAAGTTCTATATATACAATAGATACAACTTAATCACTTAAATATAAGAGACCATGCTGATGCCAATTCATTAACCTCATCATTAATGGATCTTTTATGCAATTTGATATAACGCCCATTGGTATATAATATTAGAATAGTCAATCAATATTGGGCCGTAACCAAGTATGGGTCCACTTAACAGCTATGGTTCTATTCTATCACTATTTTCAACGCCCAAAACTAAGATCAGGACCATAATATTAACGACATATGACACTTTGATCATAACTTAATTATTCAGGTTCTTACCTAATTTCCTCAAGGAGAGTGAAACCTTATAATTCACCTCTGCTCCAATAAGTATCTCCAAAAAATGGGGTTCTTTTAGAGATCTCCAATCTTGAACCGCACTATTCCCTATAATTAGTTCAAAATTACATTTTTGATATAAATACTTTAAATCAATAGCCTGTATATATAATTAGATTATTACTCCTCCTAATCGATTCCCTTCATTAGCTATGGGATCAAGAGGGCATCCATAAATATATTCCAACTGGAAATAAATAGGACTTACTTTTTCACAGGAACTGGCATAACTTCACAGGAACACAGCTACAAATGAGGGACAGTCCAGGACATCCTTTTATACCTCCCTTAACTTTACATCACTTCCTGTTAGCTAATTTGAATAATTCAGTAAATGGACTTAATAAATGGATATTAATCCTCCAACCAAGCAAATGGCTCTACTTCATAAATTTATTTAGTTCTAAATGTTCTCACCATTTTAAGAGTAAAGGGGAACAGTTAGAACGCACTTTGCGTTCCAATGCCGACACCGCGTGCGTGTCACGGCTTCTCACTTCCGGTTCCGGCGGAAGTGCGTCTGTATGCGTGTCACGGGCTCACATGCGTGTCACGCTCCCGCACTTCCTGGGGAGTGCAGCGCAGCTGAGTCTCTCCCTGGGGTAAGAGTGGTTTGGTGAGGGGGTACAGGACTTTGGGATGGGGTGGGGGAGCTGAGAATGCGGCATGGAGTCATTGCGGAGAGACAGACTGTGTGGTGTTTGGGAGGAAGGAGAGAGGGAGACAGACTGTTATATGTGTGGGGGAGGAAGGATAGATAAACATATTTATATATGTGTATACATAAATGAATATATATATATATATATATATATATAAAATAAAAACAAACAATGATGGAGGCACTCGAGAAATAATAAGACGACACCACCGCTGGTAAGGTCGACGTTTCAGGGACAGCTCTCTTTTATCAAGACACAACCAGCTTGTACACAAACAACAGGTGTAAATACAAAAATACAACTCACCAAACACCAATTGTGGAGCAGAGCCCGCACGTCCCAGCTGCCGGTCTGTGACGTCACCTGTGCGACACTGCGCCGGGAATCACTGTCAGACGGGTAAGGGGCGCGGCTGGGTTGTCACGAGATGCGGTTGCTAAGCAACCACTCGTTATAGGAAGTGCAACCAGATACTGCATTACTACAAATACAGAGAACAACAAAAGACGAAATATATACAAAGATGCTGTAGGGGATACCACAATATTAGATTATCGGTCTCCTCACATATAAGGCAGCCAGTAGTGTTTCAACATATACAACTACGGATCACACACGAAATCTTGTTTCATATATATATATATATATATATATATATATATATATATATATACATTTATTAACAGTAACTTATATAATACATATATATATATATATATACACTGCTCAAAAAAATAAAGGGAACACTAAAATAACACATCCTAAATCTGAATGAATGAAACATTCTTATTAAATACTTTGTTCTTTACATAGTTGAATGTGCTGACAACAAAATCACACAAAAATTATCAATGGAAATCAAATTTATTAACCCATAGAGGTCTGGATTTGGAGTCACACTCAAATTTAAAGTGGAAAAACACACTACAGGCTGATCCAACTTTGATGTAATGTCCTTAAAACAAGTAAAAATGAGGCGCAGTAGTGTGTGTGGCCTCCACGTGCCTGTATGACCTCCCTACAACGCCTGGGCAAGCTCCTGATGAGGTGGCGGATGGTCTCCTGAGGGATCTCCTCCCAGACCTGAACTAAAGCATCCACCAACTCCTGGACAGTCTGTGGTGCAACGTGGCGTTGGTGGATGGAGCGAAACATGATGTCCCAGATGTGCTCAATTGGATTCAGGTCTGGGGAACAGGCGGGCCAGTGCATAGCATCAATGCCTCTTGCAAGAACTGCTGACACACTCCAGCCACATGAGGGGTCTAGCATTGTCTTGCATTAGGAGGAACAAAGGGCCAACCGCACCAGCATATGGTCTCATAAGGGGTCTCATGATCTCATCTCGGTACCTAATGGCAGTCAGGCTACCTCTGGTGAGCACATGGAGGGCTGTGCGGCCCCCCAAAGAAATGCCACCCCACACCATTACTGACCTACTGCCAAACCGGTCATGCTGGAGGATGTTGCAGGCAGCAGAACGTTCTCCTTGGCATCTCCAGACTCTGTCACATGTGCTCAGTGAGAACCTGCTTTCATCTGTGAAGAGCACAGGGCGCCAGTGGCAAATTTGCCAATCTTGGTGTTCTCTGGCAAATGCCAGATGTCTTGCACGGTGTTGGGCTGTAAGCACAACCCCCACCTGTGGACGTCGGGCCCTCATACCACCCTCATGGAGTCTGTTTCTGATCGTTTGAGTAGACACATGCATATTTGTGGCTTGCTGGAGGTCATTTTGCAGGGCTCTGGCAGTGCTCCTCCTGTTCCTCCTTGCACAAAGGCGGAGGTAGCGGTCCTGCTGCTGGGTTGTTGCCCTCCTACGGCCTCCTCCATGTCTCCTGATGTACTGGCCTGTCTCCTGGTAGCGCCTCCATGCTCTGGACACTACGCTGACAGACACAGCAAACCTTCTTGCCACAGCTCGCATTGATGTGCCATCCTGGATGAGCTGCACTACCTGAGCCACTTGTGTGGGTTGTAGACTCCGTCTCATGCTACCACTAGAGTGAAAGCACCGCCAGCTTTCAAAAGTGACCAAAACATCAGCCAGAAAGCATAGGCGCTGAGAAGTGGTCTGTGGTCACCACCTGCAGAACAACTCCTTTATTGGGGGTGTATTGCTAATTGCCTATAATTCCCACCTGTTGTCTATTCCATTTACACAACAGCATGTGAAATTGATTGTCAATCAGTGTTGCTTCCTAAGTGGACAGTTTGATTTCACAGAAGTGTGATTGACTTGGAGTTACATTGTGTTGTTTAAGTGTTCCCTTTATTTTTTTGAGCAGTGTATATATATATATATATATATATATATATATATATATACACGTGTGTATATATATATATATTGTCAAAGTCAGAAAAATATCTCTATGCACACTACCATATTTGCACCTCACACAGGTCCGTGCTGCGCATGCGTACGCTCTCCCGTACGTGCGCATACTCACAGTCGCGGGCACCCGCAGGCGCACGGTATGCGTATTTACGGTAGAGTTTATGTGATCGTAGCGTGCGACTCAATCGTTACATATTTTCACTATATAATGTATTTTGTAGATCATGGTCCCTTTGATAGATTCTGAAAGTTTGGTTAATATAGAATGTTCGTGAACAGAGAAATCCCTCTTTGTTTGATACGAAGGGTCAGACAGGAGTAATACAGTGGTGTTTAGTACCCATCGGAAGAGTATTTAATTAGCAATATTCCGGTGTTGGTTTGAAGCGGATTAATCGCTCGTGCGAATAGTTATGGACATAAGAAGTTTATGAACATTTACTGTATTTGCACTTACTTATCCATGCGGCGGGAAACCCAGTTTCCCTCCCACCTGAGCTGTTGGAAATAGTCACGGCCCACCTGTATGAATCAACCTATGACCTTTTGTTATAATGCGAGGAGGAATTCCTGTGTCCAATGAACAATGAGATTGTAGGGACCATTGAATTGTATTGTGTGTGGGGCATAAATAGACAAGCCGATCACATCCAGCTCTCACTCTTCAACGGTTATCATTGCTGAAAATCGGGAGCTGGATGTCCAGAGGCGCATGCGATCGTTTCCTTTGTGCGTAAGTTTTTCTCCGCAACTATATTGATCTTCTTGTTATTGTGGGCCAATTTCTCTCTCTCTCTCTCTCTCTCTCTCTCTCTCTTCTCCTCTTTCTCTCTTATTTTCCCTTAAATAGTAATTGTATTGTATTTCCTGTGTAGTTATCTGGTTAGGTAGTCTATGTTATATTGTAGTGTATGATTTGTATTTGTATTAATTCTTTTGCAAGTATATCATTCATAATATATATATATTAGGCGTTGGACCCTAAGCCCAGGTATCTGTGTATTTCTTATAGTGTTAGGTATTCTCAGAGCGTCGGTGACGCTAGAACAGCTAAAAAGGTAATAAGGTTACACTAGGTTGCATCTACACCCTATCTCTACACTAAGGTTTTACAGCATACTACATTGTTTATGGTTTAGATATAAAGGTTTAACATTGTGAGCGTCAGCGCCGCTGGTGATCTCCTCGTGGACCCGAGCGTCCGCTACGCTATAGCGAATCATTACGTTAGTCGGCAGCCAATAGCGTGCCTGCCTGTGATCTCTTGGCCGTGAGCGAACGTGACGCTTGAGCGTCTCGACCACGGCTAAGCGATCGTTACGCAACGAGCGTACCCTTACGGTACTCCATACGTAAATAGCGTACAGTGTTCTTAGACCTCATAAAGGGTTTTATATAAGATAAATATTTAGCTTTATCAATATATATATAGATATATATATATATATATATACACACATATATATATATATCTCTTCTGAGGGGCCCCAGGGATATCACTGTACCGGGCCCCATGATTTCATGATTTTTGTGATCGCATTGTGGGGCGGAGCCAAACATGCTTGACGGCCCCCAGCATGTGAGTAGTTTGGGCGCAGATTGTGCTGCGATAGCAAAATCTGCTACCAACTCTGAATAACCCCCCTTATCCATTATAATAGTTAACTTGAATCCAGGACTCAGGCTGGATGGGTGCAATTTCAGCAAAAGGTTCTAATACTGACGGTAAGATGACACTCATGACAACTTGTCCATTTCAGTATAGCACATGTTGGGGGTAGGGGGTGGTTGGGGTTATAGGGGCAGCGTCTAATAATTATTATATTTTTAAAAAACTTTCCTTGAGCAGCAATCTAAAAAAAAGAAATAACCAAATGATGTTACCATCCTAATAATTCATTAAACAACAATTGGCCTGATGCTTTTAGGATTAAATTGACCGCATTACTTTTCTTGTACACTAATTCCTATAGTCTAAGACTTTCTCAGTAAGGTTACGTGGTTTCAGAAAGCGTCAGTGTCCAGAAATAGGCCTACATTTTTCAGAACATTGTAATGATAAAGGACAACACTGCCAGCTTAGTAGGTGAGCACTTCTGAGAGGTTAAATCAGGTCTCCCAACCTCGGTCCCCAAGGCACGCCAACAGAGCAAGTTTTAGTGATATCCAGGCTGCAGCACACATGGTTAAATAAAAATAACTAAGGTACTACATACAGATGTAGCCACGCTCACCTATGCCGCGATGCGTATGCCTGGGCATGCATCGCGGCATAGTGCGAACTTGCCTGGCTGCAACTGGGCCATCGGGTGACATGATGGCCGATAAATGTCACATCCTCCCTAATACAGAGGTCTATTTGCTAAAGAAAATAAGCTTTTCCAGTGACAAAGGCTGAATGATATCTTTACAAACGTTGAAAGTAGGGTTGGCCATCATCCATCGATAATTCAAAATCATCAATGGTCTAAGGGCTAATTCAGACCTGATCGCTCGCTAGGGTTTTTTTGCACTGCTGCAAACAGATAGTCGCCGCCCATAGAGGAGTGTATTTTCACTTTGCAATTGTGCGATTGCATGTATAGATTGTAAGCTTGCGAGCAGGGCCTTCCTACCTCTGTCTGTCTGTCTGTCTGTCTGTCTTTGCCCTGTTTTGTTCTATAATTGTTGTTCTAATTGTAAAGCGCAACAGAATATGCTGCGCTATATAAGAAACTGCTAATAATAAATAAATAATAAAATGTATAGCAGAGCTGTACGAAAGGATCTTGTGCAGTCTCTGCACAGCTCAGGACCAACTCAGCGCTGCGATCACATCAGCCTGTTTGGTGCCGTAATAGACATCAGGAAACCTCCCTACAAACGCTTGGACACGCCTGTGTTTTTCCAAGCATTCCCAGAAAACGGTCAGTTGCCACCCACAAACGCCTTCTTCCTGTCAAACTCCTTGCGAACGGCCGTGCGAATGGATTCTTTGCACAAACCTATAGCTAAGCGGCGATCCACTTTGTAACCGTGCGACGCGCCTGCGCATTGCGGTGCATGCGCAGTTCTGACCTGATCTCAGCACTGCAAAAAACGCTAGTGAGCGATCAGGTCCTAATTGCCCCCTATGACCGATGGTAACTATTTTTGCCATCGATGGGGGAGCACCAGATAGTTTCCCGCCATCGATGATAAAGAGCTATCAAATATTTCTGTTTCTCTACATGGTGTCGGAGACTCGGAGCATAGCTCTGACCCCTGACACCCGTGAAGCCACGCCCCTGGGCCCTGATTGGCCCGCAACTCGCTCAATACTAAAATAAGGGTGACCATCGATGGGAGAAGCCATCGATGGTTACCTTACAGATTGCTTCTTACCATCGAGGTTATCCATTAATGGCACCATCGATGGTAAACATCAATGTATAACCCATCGATGGCCATCCCTAGTTGAAATCAAGCCTTGACTATTTATAGACTATAAAGGCAATTTCACAGCACAGAAGGGCTGTGCCGATGTTATTTCACATGACAGGTATGTTGGGCATTTTTCCGTGATATGAGATTCCCTTACCTCCCTTTCATCTGTGCTGTGCTGTGCTCTCGGGACCCTATTGTGCTATGTTCATACGCAGCTCTTTTAATCCTGTTACAGTATCTGTCAGATGCTATCAGGGCCTGAGAAGTGTACTGGGTATTAGTGGCACTCTTCAGCCAGCACGAGGCTCAGAATGATTGATTCCCTAGCTGAGCATATCATTGCATTACACCATCATTTTGTATTTAAAGCTAGTTTATCTGTTTAATAGTCTGATGGTTTGTGCTTTGTGCTATCAGTTTTCAGTAGCACATGTAAGTAAACAAACGTATTTATCACTCCTGGGATCAGTAAGTGCTAATAAAGATGCTGGTGCGAGCAGTTCACATTTGTTTTGATGACAGGCACATCCCAAATTAGCTGAGAATGCTTTGCGTAGTCTAGAACTCGGGATAACAGTTGGCCTTTTTGGATCATGCAGGCATTTATAACAATATTTGGATTAAAAATGTAATTATTCAGAGAAAGATAAAATAATTATAAATAAGACTGGCTTATCATTGATGTGGAGCGATAATTGTAGAGCAATCAGTTCTTTATGTGGCAAGTGATATCTATAACTCACATACAGTACAGTACCACCCTGTGCAACCTACAGCTGGCAGTAGAGATGAGCGGGATCGGTTCCTCGGAATCCGAACCCGCCCGAACTTCAGCTTTTTTTACATGGATCCGAGCGACTCGGATCTTCCCGCCTTGCTCGGTTAACCCGAGCGCGCCCGAACGTCATCATGACGCTGTCGGATTCTCGCGAGGCTCGGATTCTATCGCGAGACTCGGATTCTATATAAGGAGCCGCGCGTCGCCGCCATTTTCACACGTGCATTGAGATTGATAGGGAGAGGACGTGGCTGGCGTCCTCTCCATTTAGATTAGAAGAGAGAGAGTGAGATTGAGACAGAGACACTTGATTTACTGGAGCTTAGGAGTACTAGAGAGTGCAGAGTTTACTAGTGACTGACCACTGACCAGTGACCACCAGTGCAGTTTTATTTAATATAATCCGTTCTCTGCCTGAAAAAAACGATACACAGTGACTCAGTCACATACCATATCTGTGCTCAGCCCAGTGTGCTGCATCATCTATGTATAATATCTGACTGTGCTCACACAGCTTAATTGTGGGGGAGACTGGGGAGCAGTTATAGGTTATAGCAGGAGCCAGGAGTACATATTATTAAAATTAAACAGTGCACACTTTTGCTGCAGGAGTGCCACTGCCAGTGTGACTGACCAGTGACCTGACCACACTGACCACCAGTATAGTATACTATATTGTGATTGCCTGAAAAAGTTAAACACTCGTCGTGTGACTTGTGTGGTGTTTTTTTATTCTATAAAAAACTCATTCTGCTGACAGACAGTGTCCAGCAGGTCCGTCATTATATAATATATACCTGTCCGGCTGCAGTAGTGATATATATATATTTTTTATATCATTATTTATCATCCAGTCGCAGCAGACACAGTACGGTAGTTCACGGCTGTAGCTACCTCTGTGTCGGCACTCGGCAGTCCATCCATAATTGTATACCACCTACCCGTGGTTTTTTTTTTCTTTCTTCTTTATACATACTACATCTCATTATCATCCAGTCTATAATAGCAGCAGACACAGTACAGTACGGTAGTCCACGGCTGTAGCTACTTCTGTGTCGGCACTCGGCAGTCCATCCATAATTGTATACCACCTACCCGTGGTTTTTTTTTTTCTTCTTTATACATACTACATCTCATTATCATCCAGTCTATATTAGCAGCAGACACAGTACAGTACGGTAGTCCACGGCTGTAGCTACCTCTGTGTCGGCACTCGGCAGTCCATCCATAATTGTATACCACCTACCCGTGTTTTTTTTTTCTTTCTTCTTTATACATACTACATCTCATTATCAACCAGTCTATATTAGCAGCAGACACAGTACAGTACGGTAGTCCACGGCTGTAGCTACCTCTGTGTCGGCACTCGGCAGTCCGTCCATAATTGTATACCACCTACCCGTGGTTTTTTTTTCTTTCTTCTTTATACATACTACATCTCATTATCATCCAGTCTATATTAGCAGCAGACACAGTACAGTACGGTAGTCCACGGCTGTAGCTACCTCTGTGTCGGCACTCGGCAGTCCATCCATAATTGTATACCACCTACCCGTGGTTTTTTTTTCTTCTTTATACATACTACATCTCATTATCATCCAGTCTATATTAGCAGCAGACACAGTACAGTACGGTAGTCCACGGCTGTAGCTACCTCTGTGTCGGCACTCAGCAGTCCATCCATAATTGTATACCACCTACCCGTGGTTTTTTTTTTTCGTTCTTCTTTGTACATACTACTATAGTATAGTAGCTTACTGTAGCAGTCTGCGGTGCTGCTGAGCTGACAGTGTCCAGCAGGTCCGTCATCAGTCATCATTACCTAATAAATATATTATCTACCTGTCCGGCTGCAGTACTAGTGATATTATATATACATACATATATATATTGATTTCATCTCATTATCAATCATCCAGTCTATATTAGCAGCAGACACAGTACGTTAGTCCACGGCTGTAGCTACCTCTGTGTCGGCACTCGGCAGTCCATCCATAATTGTATACCACCTACCCGTGTTTTTTTTTTTCTTTCTTCTTTGTACATACTACTATAGAGTATAGTAGCTTACTGTAGCAGTCTGCGGTGCTGCTGAGCTGACAGTGTCCAGCAGGTCCGTCATCAGTCATCATTACCTAATAAATATATTATCTACCTGTCCGGCTGCAGTACTAGTGATATTATATATACATACATATATATATTGATTTCATCTCATTATCAATCATCCAGTCTATATTAGCAGCAGACACAGTACGTTAGTCCACGGCTGTAGCTACCTCTGTGTCGGCACTCGGCAGTCCATCCATAATTGTATACCACCTACCCGTGGTTTTTTCTTTCTTTCTTCTTTGTACATACTACTATAGAGTATAGTAGCTTACTGTAGCAGTCTGCGGTGCTGCTGAGCTGACAGTGTCCAGCAGGTCCGTCATCAGTCATCATTACCTAATAAATATATTATCTACCTGTCCGGCTGCAGTACTAGTGATATTATATATACATACATATATATATTGATTTCATCTCATTATCAATCATCCAGTCTATATTAGCAGCAGACACAGTACGTTAGTCCACGGCTGTAGCTACCTCTGTGTCGGCACTCGGCAGTCCATCCATAATTGTATACCACCTACCCGTGGTTTTTTTTTTTTCTTTCTTCTTTGTACATACTACTATAGAGTATAGTAGCTTACTGTAGCAGTCTGCGGTGCTGCTGAGCTGACAGTGTCCAGCAGGTCCGTCATCAGTCATCATTACCTAATAAATATATTATCTACCTGTCCGGCTGCAGTACTAGTGATATTATATATACATACATATATATATTGATTTCATCTCATTATCAATCATCCAGTCTATATTAGCAGCAGACACAGTACGTTAGTCCACGGCTGTAGCTACCTCTGTGTCGGCACTCAGCAGTCCATCCATAATTGTATACCACCTACCCGTGGTTTTTTTTTTTCGTTCTTCTTTGTACATACTACTATAGTATAGTAGCTTACTGTAGCAGTCTGCGGTGCTGCTGAGCTGACAGTGTCCAGCAGGTCCGTCATCAGTCATCATTACCTAATAAATATATTATCTACCTGTCCGGCTGCAGTACTAGTGATATTATATATACATACATATATATATTGATTTCATCTCATTATCAATCATCCAGTCTATATTAGCAGCAGACACAGTACGTTAGTCCACGGCTGTAGCTACCTCTGTGTCGGCACTCAGCAGTCCATCCATAATTGTATACCACCTACCCGTGTTTTTTTTTTTTTCGTTCTTCTTTGTACATACTACTATAGTATAGTAGCTTACTGTAGCAGTCTGCGGTGCTGCTGAGCTGACAGTGTCCAGCAGGTCCGTCATCAGTCATCATTACCTAATAAATATATTATCTACCTGTCCGGCTGCAGTACTAGTGATATTATATATACATACATATATATATTGATTTCATCTCATTATCAATCATCCAGTCTATATTAGCAGCAGACACAGTACGTTAGTCCACGGCTGTAGCTACCTCTGTGTCGGCACTCGGCAGTCCATCCATAAGTATACTAGTATCCATCCATCTCCATTGTTTACCTGAGGTGCCTTTTAGTTGTGCCTATTAAAATATGGAGAACAAAAATGTTGAGGTTCCAAAATTAGGGAAAGATCAAGATCCACTTCCACCTCGTGCTGAAGCTGCTGCCACTAGTCATGGCCGAGACGATGAAATGCCAGCAACGTCGTCTGCCAAGGCCGATGCCCAATGTCATAGTACAGAGCATGTCAAATCCAAAACACCAAATATCAGTAAAAAAAGGACTCCAAAACCTAAAATAAAATTGTCGGAGGAGAAGCGTAAACTTGCCAATATGCCATTTACCACACGGAGTGGCAAGGAACGGCTGAGGCCCTGGCCTATGTTCATGGCTAGTGGTTCAGCTTCACATGAGGATGGAAGCACTCAGCCTCTCGCTAGAAAACTGAAAAGACTCAAGCTGGCAAAAGCACCGCAAAGAACTGTGCGTTCTTCGAAATCCCAAATCCACAAGGAGAGTCCAATTGTGTCGGTTGCGATGCCTGACCTTCCCAACACTGGACGTGAAGAGCATGCGCCTTCCACCATTTGCACACCCCCTGCAAGTGCTGGAAGGAGCACCCGCAGTCCAGTTCCTGATAGTCAGATTGAAGATGTCAGTGTTGAAGTACACCAGGATGAGGAGGATATGGGTGTTGCTGGCGCTGGGGAGGAAATTGACCAGGAGGATTCTGATGGTGAGGTGGTTTGTTTAAGTCAGGCACCCGGGGAGACACCTGTTGTCCGTGGGAGGAATATGGCCACTGACATGCCTGGTGAAAATACCAAAAAAATCAGCTCTTCGGTGTGGAAGTATTTCAACAGAAATGCGGACAACAGGTGTCAAGCCGTGTGTTGCCTTTGTCAAGCTGTAATAAGTAGGGGTAAGGACGTTAACCACCTCGGAACATCCTCCCTTATACGTCACCTGCAGCGCATTCATAATAAGTCAGTGACAAGTTCAAAAACTTTGGGTGACAGCGGAAGCAGTCCACTGACCAGTAAATCCCTTCCTCTTGTAACCAAGCTCACGCAAACCACCCCACCAACTCCCTCAGTGTCAATTTCCTCCTTCCCCAGGAATGCCAATAGTCCTGCAGGCCATGTCACTGGCAATTCTGACGATTCCTCTCCTGCCTGGGATTCCTCCGATGCATCCTTGCGTGTAACGCCTACTGCTGCTGGCGCTGCTGTTGTTGCTGCTGGGAGTCGATGGTCATCCCAGAGGGGAAGTCGTAAGACCACTTTTACTACTTCCACCAAGCAATTGACTGTCCAACAGTCCTTTGCGAGGAAGATGAAATATCACAGCAGTCATCCTACTGCAAAGCGGATAACTGAGGCCTTGGCATCCTGGGTGGTGAGAAACGTGGTTCCGGTATCCATCATTACTGCAGAGCCAACTAGAGACTTGTTGGAGGTACTGTGTCCCCGGTACCAAATACCATCTAGGTTCCATTTCTCTAGGCAGGCGATACCGAAAATGTACACAGACCTCAGAAAAAGAGTCACCAGTGTCCTAAAAAATGCAGCTGTACCCAATGTCCACTTAACCACGGACATGTGGACAAGTGGAGCAGGGCAGGGTCAGGACTATATGACTGTGACAGCCCACTGGGTAGATGTATGGACTCCCGCCGCAAGAACAGCAGCGGCGGCACCAGTAGCAGCATCTCGCAAACGCCAACTCTTTCCTAGGCAGGCTACGCTTTGTATCACCGGTTTCCAGAATACGCACACAGCTGAAAACCTCTTACGGCAACTGAGGAAGATCATCGCGGAATGGCTTACCCCAATTGGACTCTCCTGTGGATTTGTGGCATCGGACAACGCCAGCAATATTGTGTGTGCATTAAATATGGGCAAATTCCAGCACGTCCCATGTTTTGCACATACCTTGAATTTGGTGGTGCAGAATTATTTAAAAAACGACAGGGGCGTGCAAGAGATGCTGTCGGTGGCCAGAAGAATTGCGGGACACTTTCGGCGTACAGGCACCACGTACAGAAGACTGGAGCACCACCAAAAACTACTGAACCTGCCCTGCCATCATCTGAAGCAAGAAGTGGTAACGAGGTGGAATTCAACCCTCTATATGCTTCAGAGGTTGGAGGAGCAGCAAAAGGCCATTCAAGCCTATACAATTGAGCACGATATAGTAGGTGGAATGCACCTGTCTCAAGCGCAGTGGAGAATGATTTCAACGTTGTGCAAGCTTCTGATGCCCTTTGAACTTGCCACACGTGAAGTCAGTTCAGACACTGCCAGCCTGAGTCAGGTCATTCCCCTCATCAGGCTTTTGCAGAAGAAGCTGGAGACATTGAAGGAGGAGCTAACACGGAGCGATTCCGCTAGGCATGTGGGACTTGTGGATGGAGCCCTTAATTCGCTTAACAAGGATTCACGGGTGGTCAATCTGTTGAAATCAGAGCACTACATTTTGGCCACCGTGCTCGATCCTAGATTTAAAGCCTACCTTGGATCTCTCTTTCCGGCAGACACAAGTCTGCTGGGGTTGAAAGACCTGCTGGTGAGAAAATTGTCAAGTCAAGCGGAACGCGACCTGTCAACATCTCCTCCTTCACATTCTCCCGCAACTGGGGGTGCGAGGAAAAGGCTCAGAATTCCGAGCCCACCCGCTGGCGGTGATGCAGGGCAGTCTGGAGCGACTGCTGATGCTGACATCTGGTCCGGACTGAAGGACCTGACAACGATTACGGACATGTCGTCTACTGTCACTGCATATGATTCTCTCAACATTGAAAGAATGGTGGAGGATTATATGAGTGACCGCATCCAAGTAGGCACGTCACACAGTCCGTACTTATACTGGCAGGAAAAAGAGGCAATTTGGAGGCCCTTGCACAAACTGGCTTTATTCTACCTAAGTTGCCCTCCCACAAGTGTGTACTCCGAAAGAGTGTTTAGTGCCGCCGCTCACCTTGTCAGCAATCGGCGTACGAGGTTACATCCAGAAAATGTGGAGAAGATGATGTTCATTAAAATGAATTATAATCAATTCCTCCGCGGAGACATTGACCAGCAGCAATTGCCTCCACAAAGTACACAGGGAGCTGAGATGGTGGATTCCAGTGGGGACGAATTGATAATCTGTGAGGAGGGGGATGTACACGGTGATATATCGGAGGATGATGATGAGGTGGACATCTTGCCTCTGTAGAGCCAGTTTGTGCAAGGAGAGATTAATTGCTTCTTTTTTGGTGGGGGTCCAAACCAACCCGTCATTTCAGTCACAGTCGTGTGGCAGACCCTGTCACTGAAATGATGGGTTGGTTAAAGTGTGCATGTCCTGTTTATACAACATAAGGGTGGGTGGGAGGGCCCAAGGACAATTCCATCTTGCACCTCTTTTTTCTTTAATTTTTCTTTGCGTCATGTGCTGTTTGGGGAGGGTTTTTTGGAAGGGACATCCTGCGTGACACTGCAGTGCCACTCCTAGATGGGCCCGGTGTTTGTGTCGGCCACTAGGGTCGCTTATCTTACTCACACAGCTACCTCATTGCGCCTCTTTTTTTCTTTGCGTCATGTGCTGTTTGGGGAGGGTTTTTTGGAAGGGACATCCTGCGTGACACTGCAGTGCCACTCCTAGATGGGCCCGGTGTTTGTGTCGGCCACTAGGGTCGCTTATCTTACTCACACAGCGACCTCGGTGCAAATTTTAGGACTAAAAATAATATTGTGAGGTGTGAGGTATTCAGAATAGACTGAAAATGAGTGGAAATTATGGTTTTTGAGGTTAATAATACTTTGGGATCAAAATGACCCCCAAATTCTATGATTTAAGCTGTTTTTTAGGGTTTTTTGAAAAAAACACCCGAATCCAAAACACACCCGAATCCGACAAAAAAAATTCGGTGAGGTTTTGCCAAAACGCGGTCGAACCCAAAACACGGCCGCGGAACCGAACCCAAAACCAAAACCCGAAAAATTTCCGGCGCTCATCTCTAGCTGGCAGCAGAACATGTTCTTACATTTTAGGACAAACGATAGATTTTCATCTCTAATCCAAGGCAGTGATGATTTCCGACTGACTGAGGTACGCTGTATGCAAAAAAGCAAATATATATATATATATATATATATATATATATGTATATAATTATATAGCACACACATACATACTAAAAAGGTCTACGGTCAAAAGGCTGACAATTAATCAATTAATAGGTACAAAATGTTGTTTTTTTCTGGGATTTTTTTCAACTTTTTCATACTTTACCATCCACATGGGCTACGATTGGGAATAGTAACCTGTGCGGAGAACGGCATAGTCGGACACCTTGCCCGAGGGGATGCGGTACACTAATGGGGCCTTGTTGTGGCAAAAAAAAGTGACAAAAACAAAACACCCCCACCCCCAAAATAAAAATTGTGTAGACCATTTCCATGTCGACATTTTGACCTAATCCACGTCAACCATTTGAATCTGTCGACCTAATGCATGTCGACCTATCGACAGTAGACCTTTTTAGTGTAGATCTAATGATACACGTACAAACACAGACACATACATGCAAACCTCATACACACACGCACACACACACAGAACATACATATATTTGCACATACCCAGAGCTGAGAGCAGGCTGGCGGCACTGTGAGGACGGACAGATCTGTTGTAGCTGAGCATGTGCAGTCAGCAGCTCCAGCCTGGACTTTTGAATGCAGACAGCGCTGTTGGTCAGAGCACTCTGTTGTAGCAGCTCTGCAATCACAGCTTTTGCTGAAAAGATTTGGCTCATCATGGGGGGGGGGGGGGGGGTTCTAGGCACTCAGAAACCCCCTCTGTGTGCACCACTGGGTGTGTCTGTTTGTTTTACAGTTAAGGATGGCAGAACACATGCAAGCAAGAGAAAGCCGTGAATTGATGGCATGCACATATGGCATTGGCTCAGTTGAGAGAGAGACTGAGGGCAGCACAGCATCTCTCGGAGTAAAGAAAATGGGGGGGTGGAGTTTAACTTGCGGGTACGGCATTTCCCGTGATGTCACACCCTTGTAATGAGACCATGCTTTTTATAGTGAGGTCACACCCCTTTCTGGCACCACACACCTCTGAATAATGGTGCACTGGGGTACTATACTTGTATTTATGGAGACCACTCTCCAACACAGCTCATGTCCCTTAATGTAAATGTTGGGCGGTGTGACCAAATCTTCCCATGCCTTAGCGGTGTATCGCAGCACTGCTCACCGAGCACCAAATCACAAATTAATGTTAATAGTTCTAATTAAACAGAAAGAAAATAGGGACATTTTGCCAAGGGCGCATAGAGACATCGATAGGCCACAGTTTCCAAGGCTAACAATGCACCTAGATGACAATTGAGGAGCGTAGAATAGAAGGAATCAGTAACCAGGGAGTCCAAGCAGTGTCTCTGCACAGAGGCATTATGCTGTTAGTACCTGTCACTGTGTTTGTACTGTACTGTACATATATAT
Source organism: Pseudophryne corroboree (assembly GCF_028390025.1). Taxonomy (NCBI): domain Eukaryota; kingdom Metazoa; phylum Chordata; class Amphibia; order Anura; family Myobatrachidae; genus Pseudophryne; species Pseudophryne corroboree. The sequence goes on from NC_086447.1 coordinate 825,920,377, forward strand.
AGAATTATTTCATCATAGAGGATCAGCTAATATACACAATTTATTTTCACATGTCAGTACTATGGCTATAAATCACCAGTGATATAAGAATGTAGAACGAAGCTGGGTGCACCTAAGGTCAGGGGGAATGCGCGTAGGCATAATGTTTATATAGCAAATCTCCTTTATAATGTGCCGGTATGATAAAAGAAACAGCTGGGATAGTGACAGTGCAAACCAGACAGCATAAGATAACAGATCATCTATTTCTGTGTAATCGTTCCTACATAGAGGAGAATATTCATCATAAACGCATTTTTGACCTGTAAAATGTCTCATATTGCCACGATAAGAGATATACCTTGGGGGTTATATATGCCTATGCCCCCCCTCCCCCGCTCCCTCCCAGCTAGAGCGGCGCATCTGATGAGCTAAGCCTTTCACAGCAGATAGCCTGATAGAGAACTGTGGGTACAGAGGTAATCTTATTGCCACGAGAAGTGATGAAAGTTCATGGTACTGTAACATGCCCAAACTCCCCCTAACTAGTGTATAATAAGCTGCTCAATATTTGTGGCTATATGCAAAAGCAGTCAGTATTTGCCCTGCATGCAAAAAAACAATCAACATAATTGCACCACTTTCAGTGCAGCATTGTTCAAACACAAATCTGTTGCTTCAGAACCCGCCCCAATGTGCGCTTTCTAAAATGAAAGCTATAAGGATTAAGCTCTGTGGGTTAGAATTAGTAAAGTTTCTAGAAATGAGAAGTGGAGTTATTGCTCATACCAACTAATCAGAATCTAGTTATCATTTATTTTATTGCATTCTACAAAATGCTAGACAGATTCTGATTGGTTGCTATGGGCACCACTTATCTGTTTAAGGCTTCAGTAAATCTACCCCTGTGTTTAACACATGCTTACCAGGTACTTAGATCTGTCATTTTTCAAACACAGCCTGTAACATGGCAGTTAGGAGCTGATTGGCTGGTACTTTATCTTTCTCCACTTTATCACTCTCCAAGGCTTAGAGCATAGAACCCTATGTTATATAGATATTATTATTTGATATATTATCAATCAGAGAGAGGATCTGTATTGCATGTTATTGCAGTGCCGTAACTAGGCATTTTAGCGATGTGTGCAAGAAATGGCATTGGCGCCCCCCAATCAAAATAGGGGCAGTGCGCGCCGTGGGCGCGTGAAAATATATATGGGGCGTGGCTTCATGGGGAAGGGGCGTGGCCACAAAATAATACCAATTCATACTACGGTGCACAGTAGTCTCCATTATTCAAATTACGCTGCACAGTAGCGCCACTACACCAGGTAGAGCCCCTTTTACACATTACGGCAGACAGTCCCCCTTTTTACACATTACGGCAGACAGCGTCCCCCTTTTTACACATTACGGCACACAGCGTCCCCTTTTTACACATTACGGCAGACAGCGTCCCCCTTTTTACACATTACGGGACACAGCGTCCCCTTTTTACACATTACGGCAGACAGCGTCCCCCTTTTAACACATTACGGCAGACAGCGTCCCCCTTTTTACACATTACGGCAGACAGTGTCCCCTTTTTTACACATTACGGCAGACAGCGTCCCCTTTTTACACATTATGGCAGACAGCCTCCCCTTTTTACACGTTACACATGGCAGTGTCAAGGAAAAGCGTGTCTTTGCCTCTTTGTTTTTATCCCCAAGTGCCGCCGGATTGAATGGTCTGTATCATCTGTAGGTTGTTTTGTCAAGTAAAGGTAACAAAAGAGGGCAACGGGGCAAGTAAATTATATTGAGTTTAAGAGTCTTGTATAAATATATATATATATATATATATATATATATATATATATATATATTTTATACACACACATTTATAGAACACCGCAGGAAAAAGGTTTTGCACACAAATCCTCTTTACATCACATTCATGCAGGGCCGGCAACAGAAGTCTTGGGGTCCGGTACACGGATATCTCTTGGACCCCCCCCCCCCCATATTATATATAGTTTACACTGGTTGTGACTTGAAGCTATTGTAGCTACTGGTAAGGTTACACACGCATATGAAATTGTGGTAGACCTGTGTATTTGAACTTGTTATCCAAATCCCTGAATCATAAGGTCGCATACCTATATGAACTTGCGTTCAGGCCTATGTGTTTGAACTTGTTATTCAAGCACTTAACCATAAGGCTTAATCTAACTTTCACCTGTGTACCCCACCGGTATGTGGTTTTTTCAAGTATCCAGAATACGTAATTGCCATTTCATTGATGCACTAACAGTATTTATCAAGCACTAGAGACATACCCCTGATGAAGTCTTAGAGTAAGACGAAACGCGTCGGGTTATTTGTTCATAAACATCAAAATCTCCGAATTGTCAAAGGAGAAGGAGGAATCTATCAAAGTTATTTCAACTGGTCCTCTGTACTATATGGTGTTATCTGCAAGAAGAGATACTATACCGTTTTGTATCATTGCTTTTATGTTGTAATAAATTTTTACATGGAACATGTTAAATGTGGTTTTATGATCACGAATTAGGAGTAAATATCTTAGGGAGACTGCTGTTTTTCCCCATTGAATATTGGGTGGAAAAACAACCCAAGTGCGCCCATTCCTCTACTAGCACATATATATATATATATATATATATATATATATATATCACACACCTATAAATATGTGTGTCTGTGTGATTGGGAGCTGGGAGTGATTATTTTTGAGTTTTCACTAAAATGGCAGTAACTGTGTGGTGAAGGTGCCAGGAGCCATATTATCCAGCCAAAGGCACTCAACACAGCCCGGGAGTCTCTTGTCTGTTGGGACTTGGGAGTGTAGTTACATAACATAAAAACATAGGGCGATATTCAAATAATATAGCACGCCCAATCTCCTTTCTAAAGTGATTCCCGTTATCGCGCATATCACACCCATAGTAGTCAGGTTTAGTTGCGTAAAGGGTTGGGCGCCCTCGCTACCCCGGGGGTAGCGAGCTGAAATCATTATGCCACACCCATCAACAGAAACAATATGGGTGTGAAAAGGGATGAAAAGAATTGAATACCGCCCGTAGACTGTGACGGAAGATAAAAACCATGTGGCCCATCTAGTCTGACCTAAACACATATACACACACACACACTTATACACTTGGGTTAATTTATTGTTGGTGGGAGCCAATTAACCTACCAGTATCTTTTTGGATTGTGAGAGGAAACCAGAGTACCCGGAGGAAACCCACACAAGAATTTGTATAGCATCCGTACTGCCCTGAGCATAAGTTACACTGCACAAAGACTACATCCCTCATAGTACGACAGAGCCCAGCCATGTTATTATATGTATGTATGTATGTATATATATATATATATATATATATATATAAATAAATCATTCCATCATATAATTCATTCACGTACCATATAGTTCAAGCAGGCTACAATATAGACCCAACATGCCATCAGGCAGCCGTATATTACACACCTTTGAGTTACATAAACAATAAGTGGGAGCAACAATAGAGCTCAGTGGAACAGGGTCACATTAACATTTTCAGATACCTCTCTTGCATATGATATTTATGGGCAATGGAGGTAACCTTACTTTTTAAAAACTCTTATTTCTTTTTAGTAACTTACAGGTTATATGTAGCATAAACACAAATGATGCTGCCATTTGTTTTTATTATAGTGTTATCTACACCACATTGTATGTGGAAACCAAGCGTACCATGAGGTCAGGGGCTGGCTGGCAACTTTTAGCCTGGGGGGCAAGTCCAGAGCACTGGCCCATAAGTAATGGCGGCGCCATCTTAACGAGTTTTTCTTGTTTAAAAATATATATTAATACAAAAAAAATTAGGCCTGGTGTAAATTATCCCAAAGATACTTTATTATAAATTTGTCAGTGCGGCCGCGGCTTCAGCAGAGCTGTGTAGTGCAGGGGTGGCCAACCAGTCAGTGGCAAAGAGCCAGAAAAGATCTGTAGTCAAGGGTAAGAGAAATATCATGCGTGCGCCGAAGTGGGGGCATGGCATAGTTGTCACAAAGCCACACCCCATTTTTATGCACGCACCTTTCGGTTTGACGTTTGTAGGAGTATGACCTTGTGCCATAACCCCATTTTTAGTCATGTTGTACAGTGCCACATACAAATAAAGCCCCTGTACAGTGCCACATACATATAAAAACACCAAAAAAAGAGTGCCTCCACAGTGCCAAATACATATATGCCCCCACAGTGCCAGATACATATATATCCACACAGTGCCAGATACATATATGTTCCCACAGTGCCAGATACATCTATTCCTGCACAGTGCCAGATACACATCTCCCTAGTGCCAGATATGCCCCCAGTGCCAAATATGCCCCCTCTGCCAGATTCACGTCCCCCCAGTGCCAGATACACATGTCCCCCCAGTGCCAGATACACGTCCCCCCAATGCCAGATATGCCCCCAGTGCCAGATACACATGTCCCCCCAGTGCCAGATATGCCCCCAGAGCCAGATACACGTCCCCCCCAGTGCCAAATATGCCCCCTCTGCCAGATTCACGTCCCCCCAGTGCCAGATACACATGTCCCCCCAGAGCCAGATACACATGTCCCCCCAGAGCCAGATACACGTCCCCCCCAGTGCCAGATATGCCCCTAGTGCCAGATACACGTCCCCCCAGTGCCAGATATGCCCCCAGTGCCAGATACACGTCCCCCCAGTGCCAGATATGCCCCCAGTGCCAGATGTACCCCCAGTGTAAGATACACATGTCCCCACACTGCGCCCCCCAAGTGCTGCTCACCGCCGCGCTGCTGCTCTGCTCAGTCTGCTGCTTGTGAGGGGAGGAGAGCGCAGCGTGCGCTTCTACTGTCCCTCAGTCTCCACTCTCTGGCGGCAATGATTCTCTCTAATTAGGTGCCGGTCCATGAGCCAGAGTACGCGGACCGGCAGCTAAGACTCCTGATTGGCTGCCGGTCCGTGAGCTCTGATTGGCTCTCGGGCCGGCGCCGGGCACTGCAAACTAGGGCAGCGGGAGGCGCCGCGGGAGCTTACACGTGGAGATAGAAAGAGGCGCATGCAGCTCGAGAGCCGTGAGTTGACCACCGCTGGTGTAGTGGAAGGTAGCGGCTAGTCCGTGACCCTTGGCAGTAGCGTGACCCGGGGGGCACATGGCACCCTGCCCCCCGGGCTAGTCCGCCTCTGCATGAGGTATGAGGTTCAGCCAACAGCCCAGAAACTTTCCCAGCACTTACAGTATATTTTGTTTCAACTCCACATGGAGACAGCAGGCTGCATGCACATGAAAGGCTTTTTCTTGCACTGTCCACCATGATATATACAGTACAAATGCTTATGTATAACAGTATGAAGAAAATACTTTACCAGATGTTTACCCAGGAAGAAGCCTCATTTTTAGCAGTGGGTCTGCAGACGGCTGCTGCCTGTCAGTGTGCCTGGCGGTGCTGTGCCGCTGCTCAGCTCCATGTAGTCTGCGGTGGCAGCAGGTACAGGCAGGGACGGACACGGAAGCGCCGCAGCGTCATGCGTAGTGACGCTGGCAACACAGCACGGGACCCGACCAAGGGATAGGATAACACAGGGGAGAGGGGGATATGGATGGTGTTGATGTGCCTGTTGTTTTACAACTGTACGGAGCACACTGTTTACAAAGCATTGTTAGACGCTGCTGCCCCTTCTTTGTGCCCCTAATCCTCTGGGCCCCTCTGATCCTCGGGGCCCGTTACAGCTGTCCCCTTTGACCCCCTCCTATCTGCATTCATGTACAGTACCTAACCTGAGAACTCACCACCATTCAGCCACAATATCCCTCATTAAATAACACATTTCAATATACAGTGCGGCAGAACAATAAAGAGCTATCAAGTCAAACCCATGAATGCTATATAGGTATTGGGTGACAGGAGAGGTGGGGGTAGGAGACAGGGCAGTCAGGAGATGCAGGGCTTCACAAAGGGGGAAGCTGCAAGTGAAAGCAATTTAAACAGAAAATTGCCAAGTGCTGCCAACAGCGCCCCCTACCCTGCAGCACTGAGGGGGTAATTCAGATTTGATCACAGCAGCAAATTTGTTAGCAGTTGGGCAAAACCATGTGCACTGCAGGTGGGGCAGATATAACATGTGCAGAGAGATTTAGTGTGTTATTTTGTTTCTGTGCAGGGTAAATACTGGCTGCTTTATTTTTATATTGCAATTTAGATTTCAGTTTGAACACACTCCACCCAAATCTAACTCTCTCTGCACATGTTATATCTGCCCCTCCCCAATGCGCAGGCGTGACGTACGGGTACTAAGAGGATCGGTGCTGGGCGATGGATTTAACGAAGAATCCATTCGCAAAGCCGATCACAAGAAGATTGACAGAAAGAGGGTGTTTATGGGTGTCAACTCACCATTTTCTGGGAGTGTTTGGAAAAACGCAGGTGTGTCCAAGCGTTTGCAGGGCGGGTGTCTGGCGTCAATTTTGGGACCAAAAAGGCTGAGTAAGTCCAGAGCTACTCAGTAACTGCAAAAAACTTTTTTGTGCCATCGGCTGCAAAAGCGTTCGCACACTTGCAAAGCGAAAATACACTCCCTCATAGACTGCGACTATCTGATTGCAGCGCTGCAAAAAGTTGCTAGCAAGTGATCAACTCGGAATGACCCCCTATGCGCGGGGCATACTCTGCACACACCTAACTATGGCCCTGATTCAGTGGGGGCAGTTTGAATATGAAGCTCTAGCCCCCTTACCCCCAGAGCCCTAGGTGACCATGCAATCTGTCACCGGATGTAAGATGTTATACAGTATGTCACTGTAGAATTTGCCAATATTTCTGCTTGTGCTGCCAACTGCAGATCTGTGTATGCAGCACATCTAAAAGTAGAACACTGTAGAGCTGTGTATACTGCACATCTAATAGCAGAACACTGCAGAGCTGTGTATACTGCACATCTAATAGCAGAACACTGTATAGCATACCTCCCAACTGTCCCGATTTTCACGGGACAGTCCCGTTTTTTGGGGACTGTCCCGCTGTCCCACCCGCGGGCCACAGTGTCCCGCGGTGGGGGGGGGGGGGGGGGGCAGTTGGGAGTCCCTGTCCCACGGTGTGGAAGGGGAAGTTGGGAGGCTCCTGTCATCGCTGCAGAGCAGCGGTGAATAGACGCTGTGCGCATGCGCACAGCGTCTATTCAGGGGAGACAGGAGGAGAGGGGGCATGCCAGCAGCTCACAGAGCGCTGGGCATGCCCCCCTCAGTGACGAAAACGGGGCGTGGCAAGCGATCGCGGGTCCTCCGTGAAGCCATGCCCCCTTTTCACAGACCACGTCCCCTTTTCATGAGCGCACGCGGCGAGGCCGCACGTGTGTCCCTCCTTAGACTATAGGAAAGTTGGGAGGTATGGTATAGCTGTGTATACTGCACATCTAATAGCAGAACACTGTAGAGCTGTGTATACTGCACATCTAATAGCAGAACACTGCAGAGCTGTGTATACTGCACATCTAATAGCAGAACACTGCAGAGCTGTGTATACTGCACATCTAATAGCAGAACACTGTAGAGCTGTGTATACTGCACATCTAATAGCAGAACACTGCAGAGCTGTGTATACTGCACATCTAATAGCAGAACACTGTATAGCTGTGTATACTGCACATCTAATAGCAGAACACTGTACAGCTGTGTATACTGCACATCTAATAGCAGAACACTGCAGAGCTGTGTATACTGCACATCTAATAGCAGAACACTGCAGAGCTGTGTATACTGCACATCTAATAGCAGAACACTGTACAGCTGTGTATGCAGCACATCTAATAGCAGAACACTGCAGAGCTGTGTATACTGCACATCTAATAGCAAAACACTGCAGAACTGTGTATACTGCACATCTAATAGCAGAACACTGCAGAGCTGTGTATACTGCACATCTAATAGCAGAACACTGTATAGCTGTGTATACTGCACATCTAATAGCAGAACACTGTACAGCTGTGTATACTGCACATCTAATAGCAGAACACTGCAGAGCTGTGTATACTGCACATCTAATAGCAGAACACTGCAGAGCTGTGTATACTGCACATCTAATAGCAGAACACTGTACAGCTGTGTATGCAGCACATCTAATAGCAGAACACTGCAGAGCTGTGTATACTGCACATCTAATAGCAAAACACTGCAGAACTGTGTATACTGCACATCTAATAGCAGAACACTGTAGTGCTGTGTATGCTGCACATCTAATAGCAGAACACTGTAGAGCTGTGTATATTGCACTTCTAGTAGAAGAATGCGTATAACACACACACACACACACACACACACACACACACACACACACACACACACACACACACACACACACACACACACACACAATTTGACTGTTCCTCTCCAGTATTCACTTTAGTCAATTTATATACTGTCATCAACAAGCTCAGCAAGTACTGTATGTATTTACTCCATTATACACATGACATAATCATCACTGCAATCACATTCTACAAGCTTTGCACATAATTTACTGAACCCAGGGTAATTGGAACTTTCTTAAAAGAGGACTGGGTACAAGGTCAATCTATTAACCTTGATTCTAATGTGTTTTAGCAAGATTTAAATAAGGAAAATTCAGAAGCAGTTTAGAACACAAATATAGTACTTGGCGAAGGGGAAATATTTCCATCCAGCAAACAGCTCGTTAAAAGAATTATGATATCAACTGGAATTAGCGGGGACATGCTCAGCACCCACAGACCAGATGAGAGCCTACAGTGAGGCAGGCAAGCAGGATTTGGGCATCAGTAAACTATCCTGCAGGGAATTTGAAAAATGTAACTGCATTTTATAATATGTGCTGTAATAACGCAATCATTTATGTTAGCTTGGGTATTATAAATGGCATTTTAGTTGCTGCCGCAGGTGACTGGTCAAGTCTGCATAATCCTCGGATATACTCTTTATGCCAGTGTGTGATTGGTGCATGTTACAATTGTATAATCTTCTTAACTAGGATTACCTTTAAGTAGCATTTCTTATTATAGTGGGTCTGATACACTAAAATTGATTTTCCAAAAAGGACGATGTCTATTTATCATAGGTGGATCGGTGGGTTTCTTCTGTAAAGCTACATATCAGCCTACCAATATGCACAGCTGCTCATTAAGATATGACCAGGGGGAGGATGGGGGAGGGGGTCCTGTATTGCTGGACTGTCCCATAGGTAACGCCATATCATGGTGGGCCTTCAAACTGAATTTTTACGCATTTTACACTTTTTTTTTGGTATAATCTGTTTCTATTGAAAAAAAGGGGGAAAAAAGGCATTACAGTATACAACATGAGCAATATTACATAATGAACAGATAATGGTCAGGTCGGTGAGGAAGCTAGCATCACAAGCTAGTGAAAGAAAAGGTATTCACGGGTTCCTCAAACAAAATATTTGCTATCAAAATATCCTTAAGATTAAAGACAAAACATTTCACAGGTTCAAGATTCAATAAAAGAAAGAAAATGGGAAAAGAGGAAAGGAGAAAAGAAAAAGGAAAGGAGAAAAGAAAACCATTGACTACATTCTTGGGCATTCCTAGAAATAAAGGAAAAAGTTCAAATTAGCTAACCCAGGCCTCACCTAATATTTGACATATTGGGGGTAATTCCAAGTTGATCGCAGCAGGAATTTTGTTAGCAGTTGGGCAGAACCATGGCCCTCATTCCGAGTTGTTCGCTCAGTAGTTTTCTTCGCAGCGATTTTCCGCTAATTGCGCATGCACAATGTTCGCACTGCGACTGCGCCAAGTAAATTTGCTAAGAAGTTTGGTATTTTACTCACGGCATTACGAGGTTTTTTCTTCGTTCTGGTGATCGTAATGTGATTGGCAGGAAGTGGGTGTTTCTGGGCGGAAACTGGCCGTTTTATGGGAGTGTGTGAAAAAACGCTGCCGTTTCTGGGAAAAACGCGGGAGTGGCTGGAGAAACGGGGGAGTGCTTGGGCGAACGCTGGGTGTGTTTGTGACGTCAAACCAGGAACGAAACTGACTGAACTGATCGCAGTGGCAGAGTAAGTCTCGAGCTACTCAGAAACTGCAAAGAAATTTCTAATCGCAATTTAGAGAATCTTTCGTTCGCAATTTTGCTAAGCTAAGATACACTCCCAGTAGGCGGCGGCTTAGCGTGTGCAATGCTGCTAAAAGCAGCTTGCGAGCGAACAACTCGGAATTAGGGCCCATGTGCACTGCAGGGGAGGCAGATTTAACATGTGCAGAGAGGGTTAGATTTGGGTGTGGTGTGTTCAATCTGCAACCTAATTTGCAGTGTAAAAATAAAGCAGCCAGTATTTACCCTGCACAGAAACAAAATAACCCACCCAAATCTAACTCTTTCTGCACATGTTATATCTGCCTCCCCTGCAGTGCACATGGGCCCTCATTCCGAGTTGTTCGCTCGGTATTTTTCATCGCATCGCAATGAAAATCCGCTTAGTACGCATGCGCAATGTTCGCACTGCGACTGCGCCAAGTAACTTTGCTATGTAGAAAGTAATTTTACTCACGGCTTTTTCATCGCTCCGGCGAACGTAATGTGATTGACAGGAAATGGGTGTTACTGGGCGGAAACACGGCGTTTCAGGGGCGTGTGGCTGAAAACGCTACCGTTTCCGGAAAAAACGCAGGAGTGGCTGGAGAAACGGTGGGAGTGCCTGGGCGAACGCTGGGTGTGTTTGTGACGTCAACCAGGAACGACAAGCACTGAACTGATCGCACAGGCAGAGTAAGTCTGAAGCTACTCTGAAACTGCTAAGTAGTTAGTAATCGCAATATTGCGAATACATCGGTCGCAATTTTAAGAAGCTAAGATTCACTCCCAGTAGGCGGCGGCTTAGCGTGTGTAACTCTGCTAAATTCGCCTTGCGACCGATCAACTCGGAATGAGGGCCATGGTTTTGCCCAACTGCTAACAAAATTCCTGCTGCGATCAATTTGGAATTAACCCCATAATCCTTGTAATCTGTGGAGGCCTTGTATTCAAGCCAAGGAAACCACGTGGTCGTGAAATCAGATGATCTGCCTACTGCTGAAAGTAGTATGTCCACCGGCGTCAGAAGTGGGTGGTGTGGGGGGTGCGGCCTTAACCCAGGTGTCACCATCGAAGGGCTGATACCAAGATTCCGGCTTCTCCACAGAGACAGGAGTCAGGTGCTGCAGTGTAACATTCTCCTGCAGCACCCGACTCCTGTCATAGCGGGCCGACACTGCATACAGGCAAGTCTCCGGGGCAGCCAGCAATCTCCGTGGATGTTGGGCACGCCTCCTGGAGTGATTAAATCAGGGGGATGCCCGCGAAGCCACACCCCTTCATACACAGACCACGCCCACTGTATGGGATAACCCACAATGCCACACACCCTTTTCGGCCGCTATGGGGCTGCCGCATCGGGTGTAACTAGTACCAGAGATGCCTCTGAGTACGTTGTCCATGTGCATATAGTAGTCTAGTCTAGAGAACCAAGCTTTACGCGTGGGTGAGACAAGAGAACTCCAAGGTACAGGCATGGTTGCACGGGCTGCATTACCTAAATGTCGTAGTAATGATTTCTTGAATTGTGATACAGGTGTAGGTGAGTGGTTTAAATACCAGAAGGCTGGGTCATCAGGAATATGGATAGAAAGAATAGTTCGGGAAATCATGATGACATCAAGCCAGAATGTTTGTAAAAGAGGGCAGTCCCACCATATATGTAGCATTGTTCCTTCCGCTGTGAGGCATCGCCAACAGTTAGCAGAGGTACACTGTGTGAAGAAGGGAAGGATATCTATACCAGTGCATAAGTATCTTATATTGGGTCTCCCTAGCTTGTATACATACAAAACTTGCATGCCTTTTATGGAAGATAGTTTCCCATTCTTTATCAGTGAAGGTCGCACCTAGATCTCTTTCCCACGCCTGGCTAAAGGAAGAGGAAATCGGGGTGTCACTATGTTGGAGGGGTTTGTACAGAGTGGAAACTGTATGAGTGGGGTTACCTGTGGAGACACAAAGTCTCTCAAATGGCGATAACTCACGGGAAACCTGTTTAAATCTAATGTTGAAGCTTAAGAAGTTACGTACTTGTAAAAATTCTACCCATTGCTTAACATCACGATTCCTGGTTCAGTCTAATATCCTGTTCAGGATAACAGCATAATAACATATATATATATATATATATTTTTTTTTTATATCAGGCAGCTGGAGATCATCACGGCTAATAAATCGTGTTAGGTTGTTGCGTTTAATTCTGGGTCTTTTACGAAACCAAATTAATTCTTGTATTAGGCGTTGGATAAAATGGAACCAGGAATCAGGAATATGAATCGGCAGAGCTTGAAGGGCATATAACAATTTGGGGAGAGTGTTCATCTTTACGACATTCATCCTGCCCATCCAGGAAAGTTGTTTGAAGTGCCATCTACTATAATCATGTTGTAGGGTTCCGAGGAGGGGGTGGAAATTCAGAGACAATATCTGGGATAAGTCACTAGGTATCTTAACTCCTAGATAAGTTATAAACGATGATTGCCAAGAGAAGGGGAAAGTATGCTTAAGTCTAGCTATATCAGTAGGGGGAGTCGAGATATTGAGAGCGCACGATTTTGTCAAATTAATTTTGAAGTTAGTGAGCTGCCCATACGTATCTAATTCTCGTACCAAATGAGGAAGAGACGTGGTGGGATGTGATATGATTGCTAATGTGATTCCCTCATGTGCTTATCCTTTCTTACTTTAATAATCTTCAACTGCATCAACTCCAGCAGTCTTCTGCCACCTGATACTTATTCTAGTGTCATCTGCTGATGTAACTATGTTTATTTACCCTGTACTTGTCCTATACTGTCATCAACTGTAAGTTGCCGTTTTCCTGTTTGATTATTTATGTACTCTGTAATTGGGCGCTGCGGAACCCTTGTAGCACCATATAAATAAAGGATAATAATAATTATAATAATAATAAAAGGTCATCGGAAAACAATTCCAATTTGTATTCCTCCCCTCCCACCCTGAGACCAGAGATATGAGTGTTGGCCCTGATGGCTTTAGCTAGAGCTACAATGCAGGGGACAAAGATCAGTGGGGACAGTGGGTTCCCTTGTCTTGTCCCATTTCTGATGGCGAAGGGGTCGGAAAGAGACCCGTTCACCCTGACCCTAGCTGTAGGAAGCTTGTATAGAGCCAGGATCCTGTGAAGTGCTAAGGGACCCAGTCTGATGTGCTCCAGGAAAGAACGCATAAAATTCCAATTGACCTTATCAAATGCCTTTTTGGCATCAGAGGAGAGCAATACAGTAGGTATCCGACCTTGGGACACTAGATGAACAAGAGTCAGAACCTTGGTGGTGTTATCCTTAGCCTCTCGGCCAAGAACAAAAACCACCTGGTCGCTGTGAATCAGGGTAGGAAGCAGGTTGTTAAGTCTATTAGCCATAAGTTTCGCAAACAGCTTAAGGTCAACGTTCAAAATAGATATGGGTCTGTAACTGGAGCACACCGCAGGGTCTTTCCCCTGTTTAGGTATCACAGTAACATGGGCTTATAGAGAATGATGTGAAAAATGAGCGTCACAGGAAATCGAGTTAAATGCTTGGAGGAGCATAGGGGTCAGCTTGTCCTTAAACTATTTATAACAGGCGATAGTAAAGCCGCCTGGACCCGGACTTTTGCCAGAGGGAGACGAGGAAATGGCTTGTTCAACTTCTAGCTGGGAGAAGGGCTGTTCGAGGGCCATTCTGCATTTTACACTTTAACGTGTAACTTTAACCTGGGTGCAACCTCCCAACTGTAGGTTCTGTTTAATTCCAGACTACAGATTGATACATAGTAGTCATTCATTTCAAGAAATGTGTCAAACCTGAGATTACTGTATATGTTTAAGGGCCTATTTCAGAACTGTACACAGATCTGACGGTTTGCATACATCTGCGATCACGGACAGACTGGGGGCCAAAATATCGCATGCCAGGGGCACAGGCGCAGTGAACGGCGACGCACGGGCACTAAAGACGGGGGCATGCCGCGAGTCAGTTGGGGCGGGAACTCGCAGCATGCCCCCGTTTCCATGGAGATGGACGAGGGCGCGCAACACGCACACTGGGGCGTGCCGTGAGTCAGGGGGGCATGGACTCGCGGCACATCTCCATTTCTATAGAGACGGGAGGGGAGGCAGGGGAGCGGACAGACCAGATACCTGGAGACTGCGCTCTCTATGTGACAGGTGCGGCCCATCGGCCCTACTCAGTGTCGGACTGGGGCATGTAGGGCCCACCGGGGGAATGCAGTGGTAGGGGCCCATGTTTAGGGGTGTGGCCAGTCCAGAGAGGGGGTGTGGCCTGCCACCTCATGGGTTTGACTAACCATTAGAGAGTGCAACGTCTGGGCCCCTTCATATATATATATAGTAAATTCAGCTGCTGCATGCATGATAATGTAACAGATTAATAACAGCAATGCACTGAAGAAAATACACCATAGTCCAGTATAAGGTGACATATGTATGACGTATAATTCAAGTGCACAGTCTGGAACCTGATCCTTAGAGCAGGAGGTGGGCCCCCAGACAGTGGGGCTCACCGGTGGTTTCCCCTGTACCCCTGTGGGCCAGTCCAAGCTTGGCCCTACTGGCATGTGCCAGAAGTGCCAGATAGCCAGTCTGGCCCTGTCTGCGATTGTGGCATGTGCAGCCTGCAGTTGTTTGGGGGAGCGTAGTGGCAAGTGATTTAATGCTGCAGCTTTGGACACAGCACTGGCCTCCTGCTACCGGACATTAGCATACTGTTACACCGCTGATGTATCCTAAGACACATCATTAATGCCAACAGCATCCATCACTAAATCACCCCTTAAGTGCACTTGATCCAGGTAGAAAGAAGTCAAATGATTGTTAAGGCTGGAGATCTGTTGTGTGTTTGCTCTATGTCCCTTGAAATGTAATAAGTTATATGTTACTGCAGAGGATGAAGAAAGGGCGTTCTGGTCAGAACAGTAGAAAGAGAAAAACAATAAAATAAAAGCAAAACTTTTTTTATGTAACAATTGTGATTTAAATGAATACCTTTAATAGCTAATGGAAGAACATGGGGTATATTACATCCATATATTACAGCCCTGAGTCCGTACCTTCTATAGAAATTCCTATCTACAGCATACCTCCCAACTTTGATATCAGCGGAGGAGGGACACCACCGCGCGCCCAATTTTAGGGGGCGTGGCCTAACGGAAAGGGGGCGTGGACTCGTGGCAAGTGCAGCGCTCGCAAGCCACGCACCCGTTTTCGTCATTATGGGGGCATGAACAGCGCTGTGAGAGCTGCTGGTCATGCCCCCTGTCCCTCTCTGCTAGGAATAGACGCTTTGCGCATGCGCACAGCATCTATTCACCGCTGCTCTCCTCAGAGCAGCGAGTGACAGGGTGATCTCCCAACTGCCCCCCCACCCGTGGGACACTGCGACCCGCGGGTGGGACAGCGGGACAGACCGTGAAAAACGGGACTGTCCCGCCAAAATTGGGACAGTTGGGAGGTATGCTACAGGGCTTCATCGAAACCCATATGTTACAGGAGAAAAAACAATGTTTCCTGTATTATGTAGAGATGAAGCCGTAGTTTTGATCTTTCAATGTGACACAGAAATGTTTTATCTGGAACCATTTTCAACATTTTATTCCAGGTGAGAAAACATTGGTCTTAATAGAAAACAAACTTAATGTTGGGATAGCCGCCGCTCCACCTGTAACACCACTGTTTATGGACTTTAGTGCATAAGATGGTGATTTTGCTGCAGTATCTATTTAAATAATGGTACACTCCACTTTACAGCGATGCTAACACATACTGTAGGTGCCGATTTATGTTTTTGCTGGTGGGTGCTCTGTGGGAGGCGGCAGCGGGAATGAACGGAAGGCCACGGCAGTGACTAATGGCCATTACACATTATGCAACACACAGTAATGCCCATTACACAACACACTATAATGCCCATTATGCAATATGCCGCACACCGTAATGCTTATTACTCATTATGCAACACACCTTAATGCCTATTACACAATATGCCAAACACTGTAATGCCCATTACGCAATATGCCACACACCGTAATGTTTATTACACGTTATGCCACACACTATAATACCCATTATGCAACACACCATAATACCCATTACACATTATGCAACACACAGTAATGCCCATTACGCAACACACAGTAATGCCCATTATGGAATATGCCACATACCGTAATTCCTATTACACATTATGCAACACACCGTAATGCCTTTTACATAATATGCCAAACACCGTAATGCCCATTACGCAATATGCCACACACTGTAATGTTTATTACACGTTATGCAACACCGTAACGCCTATTACATAAGATGCCACACACCGTAATGCCCATTACACAATATGCCACAAACCGTAATGTTTATTACACATTATGTCACACCGTAATGCCCATTACGCAACACACCATAATGCCCATTACACATTATGCAACACACAGTAATGCCCATTACGCAACACACCGTAATGCCCATTATGGAATATGCCACACACCGTAATGCCTATTACACATTATGCAACACACTGTAATGGCTATTACACAAAATGCCGAACACCGTAATGTTTATTACACGTTATGCCACACATCGTAATGCCCATTATGCAATATGTGCGGGCATCAGTAAGTTTACCGCTATCATTCTCCAAGGCTTAGTACATATGTCCATATGTGAGAGTAAAAAATAAGATTTTACTTACCGGTAAATCTATTTCTCGTAGTCCGTAGTGGATGCTGGGGACTCCGTAAGGACCATGGGGAATAGACGGGCTCCGCAGGAGACAGGGCACTTTAAGAAAGAATTTGGATACTGGTGTGCTCTGGCTCCTCCCTCTATGTCCCTCCTCCAGACCTCAGTTAGAGAAACTGTGCCCGGAAGAGCTGACAGTACAAGGAAAGGATTTTGGAATCCAGGGCAAGACTCATACCAGCCACACCAATCACACCGTATAACTTGTGATAAACTTACCCAGTTAACAGTATGAACAACAACAGAGCATCAGATCAACCCTGATGCACAATAACATAACCCTTATGCAAGCAATAACTATATACAAGTATTGCAGAAGAAGTCCGCACTTGGGACGGGCGCCCAGCATCCACTACGGACTACGAGAAATAGATTTACCGGTAAGTAAAATCTTATTTTCTCTAACGTCCTAGTGGATGCTGGGGACTCCGTAAGGACCATGGGGATTATACCAAAGCTCCCAAACGAGCGGGAGAGTGCGGATGACTCTGCAGCACCGAATGAGCAAACACAAGGTCCTCCTCAGCCAGGGTATCAAACTTGTAGAACTTTGCAAAAGTGTTTGAACCTGACCAAGTAGCTGCTCGGCAAAGCTGTAATGCCGTGACCCCTCGGGCAGCCGCCCAAGAAGAGCCCACCTTCCTTGTGGAGTGGGCCTTTACTGATTTTGGCAGCGGCAATCCTGCCGCAGAATGAGCCTGCTGAATCATGTTACAGATCCAGCGAGCAATAGTCTGCTTTGAAGCAGGAGCACCCAGCTTGTTGGATGCATACAGGATAAACAGCGACTCAGTTTTCCTGACTCTAGCCGTTCTGGCTACATAAACCTTCAAAGCCCTGACCACATCTAGTAACTCGGAATCCTCCAAGTCACGAGTAGCCACAGGCACCACAATAGGTTGGTTCATATGAAAAGATGACACCACCTTAGGCAGAAATTGTGGACGGGTCCTCAATTCTGCTCTGTCCATATGGAAAACCAGATAGGGGCTTTTATGTGATAAAGCCGCTAATTCTGACACACGCCTAGCCGAAGCCAAGGCTAATAGCATGACCACCTTCCACGTGAGATATTTTAACTCCACGGTTTTAAGTGGTTCAAACCAGTGTGACTTCAGGAAACTCAACACCACGTTCAGATCCCAAGGTGCCACTGGAGGCACAAAAGGGGGCTGAATATGCAGCACTCCCTTCACAAACGTCTGCACTTCAGGCAGAGAAGCCAGTTCTTTTTAAAAGGAAATAGACAGGGCCGAAATCTGGACCTTAATGGAACCCAATTTTAGGCCCAAAGTCACTCCCGCCTGTAGGAAGTGAAGGAAACGGCCCAGCTGGAATTCCTCCGTGGGGGCATTCCTGGCCTCACACCAAGCAACATATTTTCGCCATATACGGTGATAATGTTTAGCCGTCACGTCCTTCCTAGCCTTTATCAGCGTAGGAATAACTTCATCCGGAATGCCTTTTTCTGCTAGGATCCGGCGTTCAACCGCCATGCCGTCAAACGCAGCCACGGTAAGTCTTGGAACAGACAGGGCCCCTGTTGCAACAAGTCCTGTCTTAGAGGCAGAGGCCATGGGTCCTCTGTGAGCATTTCTTGCAGATCTGGATACCAAGTCCTTCTTGGCCAATCCGGAACAATGAGTATTGTTCTCACTCCTCTTTTTCTTATGATTCTCAGCACCTTGGGTATGAGAGGAAGAGGAGGAAATACATAAACCGACTGGAACACCCACTGTGTCTCTAGTGCGTCTACAGCTATCGCCTGAGGGTCTCTTGACCTGGCGCAATACCTCTGTAGCTTTTTGTTGAGGCGGGATGCCATCATGTCCACCTGTGGCAGTTCCCACCGACTTGCAATCTGCGTGAAGACTTCTTGATGAAGTCCCCACTCTCCCGGGTGGAGGTCGTGCCTGCTGAGGAAGTCTGCTTCCCAGTTGTCCACTCCCGGAATGAACACTGCTGACAGTGCGCTTACGTGATTCTCCGCCCAGCGAAGAAATCTGGTTGCTTCCGCCGTCGCCACCCTGCTCCTTGTGCCGCCTTGGCGGTTTACATGAGACACTGCGGTGATGTTGTCTGACTGAATCAGAACTGATTGGTCGCGAAGCAGGGTCTCCGCTTGACGTAGGGCGTTGTATATGGCCCTTAGTTCCAGGATATTGATGTGAAGGCAAGTCTCCTGACTTGACCACAGACCTTGGAAATTTCTTCCCTGTGTGACTGCCCCCCACCCTCGGAGGCGTGCATCCGTGGTCACCAGGACCCAGTCCTGAATGCCAAATCTGCGGCCCTCGAGAAGGTGAGCACTCTGCAGCGACCACAGGAGAGACACCCTGGCCCTGGGGGATAGGGTGATCAGCCGGTGCATCTGAAGATGTGATCCGGACCACTTGTCCAACAGATCCCATTGAAAGGTCCTCGCATGGAACCTGCCGAAGGGAATGGCTTCGTATGATGCCACCATCTGTCCCAGGACTCGCGTGCAGTGATGCACCGACACCTGTTTTGGTTTTAATAGGTCTCTGACCAGTGTCATGAGCTCCTGAGCCTTCTCCATCGGGAGATAAACCCTCTTCTGGTCTGTGTCCAGAATCATGCCCAGGAAGGGCAGACGAGTCGTAGGAATCAACTGCGACTTCGGAATATTTAGAATCCAGCCGTGCTGTGGTAACACTTCCCGAGAGCGTGCTACGCTGATCAGCAACTGCTCTCTGGACCTCGCCTTTATGAGGAGATCGTCCAAGTATGGGATAATTGTGACCCCCTGCTTTCGCAGGAGCACCATCATTTCCGCCATTACCTTGGTAAATATTCTTGGTGCCGTGGAGAGACCAAACGGCAAGGTCTGGAATTGGTAATGACAATCCTGTACCACAAACCTGAGGTACGCCTGATGAGGTGGATAAATGGGGAAATGAAGGTATGCATCCTTTATGTCCAGAGACACCATAAAATCCCCCCCTTCCAGGTTTGCGATGACCGCTCTGAGCGATTCCATCTTGAACTTGAACCTTTTCAGGTATATGTTCAGGGATTTTAAATTCAATATGGGTCTGACCGAACCGTCCGGTTTCGGTACCACAAACATGGTCGAATAATAACCCTTTCCTTGTTGAAGGAGGGGAACCTTGACCACCACCTGCTGAAGATACAATTTGTGAATTGCAGCTAACACTATTTCCCTCTCTAAGGGGGAAGCTGGCAGGGCCGATTTGAGGTATCGGTGAGGGGGCATCTCCTCGAATTCCACCTTGTATCCCTGAGACACAATCTCTATTGCCCAGGGATCCAGCTGGGAGTGAACCCACTTGTGGCTGAAATTTCGGAGACGCGCCCCCACCGGGCCTAGCTCCGCCTGTGGAGCCCCAGCGTCATGCGGTGGATTTAGTGGAAGCCGGGCAGGACTTCTGTTCCTGGTAACTAGCTGTGCTGTGCAGCTTATTTCCTCTGCCCCTGCCTCTGGCAAGAAAGGACGCACCTCGGACTTTCTTGCCTATTTGTGAACGAAAGGACTGCATTTGGTAATACGGTGCTTTCTTAGGCTGTGAGGAAACATATGGCAAAAATTTTGACTTTCCAGCAGTAGCTGTGGAGACCAGGTCCGAGAGACCCTCCCCAAACAATTCCTCACCCTTGTAAGGTAAAACCTCCATGTGCCTTTTTGAGTCGGCATCGCCTGTCCATTGCCGAGTCCACAGGACCCTTCTGGCAGAAATCGACATTGCATTTATTCTAGAGCCCAGTAGGCTAATGTCTCTTTGAGCATCTCTCATATACAGGACAGCGTCTTTTATATGC
The DNA here is from genome assembly GCF_028390025.1 of Pseudophryne corroboree. NCBI lineage: Eukaryota > Metazoa > Chordata > Amphibia > Anura > Myobatrachidae > Pseudophryne > Pseudophryne corroboree. Next base: position 825,941,016 of record NC_086447.1, read on the forward strand.
CCCAGGGTCATTAATATAGTAACCTTGTCTAAGGTATCAAGTTCCTCAGACAGGGTGTCCGTCCATGCTGCTACAGCACTACACACCCAGGCCGACGCAATTGACGGCCTTAGTAAGGTACCTGAATGTGTATAAATGGACTTCAGGGTACCCTCTTGCTTTCTATCCGCAGCATCTTTTAGGGTGGCCGTATCCTGTGACGGTAGGGCCACCTTCTTGGATAAGCGTGTTAGAGCTTTGTCCACCCTAGGGGAGGATTCCCAGCGTAGCCTGTCCGTTGGCGGGAAAGGATACGCCATAAGCATCCGTTTGGAAATCTGCAGTTTTTTATCTGGAGATTCCCAAGCTTTTTCACATAACTCATTTAGCTCATGTGAAGGGGGAAAGGTCACCACCTGCCTTTTTTCCCCATACATATGAACCCTCTTGTCAGGGACTGGGGTTTCCTCTGTGATGTGCAACACCTCCTTCATTGCTATAATCATATACCGTATAGCTTTAGCCAATTTAGGCTGTAACTTTGCATCATCATAGTCGACACTGGAGTCAGAATCCGTGTCGGTATCTGTGTCAACAATTTGGGATAGTGGGCGCTTCTGAGACCCTGACGGCCTCTGCGACATAGGATCAGGCATGGGCTGAGACCCCGACTGTCCTAAGGTTTCAGCTTTATCCAACCTTTTATGCAAGGAATTAACATTATCATTTAAAACCTTCCACATATCCATCCAATCAGGTGTCGGCGCCGTCGGCGGAGACACCTCATTCATTTGCTCCCGCTCTGCTTCCACATAGCCTTCCTCGTCAAACATGTCGACACAAGCGTACCGACACACCACACACACACAGGGGATGCTCTTTTTGAAGACAGTTCCCCCACAAGGCCCTTTGGAGAGACAGAGAGAGAGTATGCCAGCACACACCCCAGCGCTATATGTCCCAGGAATCACACAGTAACTTAGTGTTAACCCAGTAGCTGCTGTATATAATGTTTTTGCGCCTAATTTATGTGCCCCCCCTCTCTTTTTATCCTCTTCTACCGTGAATCTGCAGGGGAGAGCCTGGGGAGCTTCCTCTCAGCGGAGCTGTGGAGAGAAAATGGCGCTGGTGAGTGCTGAGGAAGAAGCCCCGCCCCCTCAGCGGCGGGCTTCTGTCCCGCGTTTCTGTGTAAAATTATGGCGGGGGCTCATGCATATATACAGTGCCCAACTGTATATATGCCCAACTTTTGCCAAGAGGTCCTAATTGCTGCCCAGGGCGCCCCCCCCCCCCCCCTTACCCTGCGCCCTGCACCCTACAGTGACCGGAGTATGTGGGTTTAGTGTGGGAGCAATGGGGCACAGCTGCAGTGCTGGTCGCTACCTCAGTTTGAAGACTGGAGTCTTCTGCCGCCGATTTTGAAGTCTTCTTGCTTCTTACACCCGGCTTCTGTCTTCCGGCTCTGCGAGGGGGACGGCGGAGCGGCTCCGGGATCGGACAACAAAGGGTGAGATCCTGTGTACGATCCCTCTGGAGCTAATGGTGTCCAGTAGCCTAAGAAGCAGGACCTATCTTCAGAGAGTAGGGCTGCTTCTCTCCCCTCAGTCCCACGCTGCAGGGAGTCTGTTGCCAGCAGATCTCCCTGAAAATAAAAAAACCTAACAAAATACTTTCTTATAGCAAGCTCAGGAGAGCTCACTAAGTAGCACCCAGCTCGTCCGGGCACAGATTCTAACTGAGGTCTGGAGGAGGGACATAGAGGGAGGAGCCAGAGCACACCAGTATCCAAATTCTTTCTTAAAGTGCCCTGTCTCCTGCGGAGCCCGTCTATTCCCCATGGCCCTTACGGAGTCCCCAGCATCCACTAGGACGTTCGAGAAATATATAGTAATAGATATAGTAATATAATAATGCAAAGTACCAAAACTGTAAACTTTTAAAGCAATGTTTTCCATACAGTTCTCTTGTCCAAAGGATTATAAGCCAGAAAATTTACAACCAGTGATGAAAGATACCTGTGAATATTAACCGCTTTTTCCCAATGTAATATTATTTCAAAGAAATATGAAACTCTAAACTGTATGTTTTAAAGTGGGTGTGATTGAGTCACATTATTGTATCAGAATAAGGAACTACTTGTGCTGAGCGAGCAGCAGCTTGTAGACTGTGATATTAATGTAGATGATGGCTGCTGTGGAGGATTAATGTGGAGTAATCAAGTAAAGTTTGGGAGGCATCAGTAACTTCACCGCTCACCCCGCAGCCCCCGCAGTGGATTGAGACGCGCTTGGGGCTGCGGAAGCGCTTCCGCCCAGTGTAAAAAAAACTCTCAAAGTGGCCGCCACAGAGGAGAAAGACACTAGAGGTGAAATGTGACCTCTAGCGTCTGTCTTCTCCTTGGCGGCGTCCATTTTTGGTGGGTTTTTCTTTACACTGCATTGGACGGAAGCACTTCCGTAGCCCCCAGCGTGTATCAATCCACTGCGGTGGCTGCGGGGTGAGCGGTAAAGTTACCGGGGCAGCGGCTGGTTCCGTGGGTGCGCCTCATTTTCCGTGGGTCCTCTGGCTCGGGAGCACCAACGGAATCGGTGCCTATGCTAACACTGAGCTTAGCGTTATGTAAAGGCTGCACAGAGCAGACTCCTACAGAGAGTAATGGGTGCTTACTGCACAACTGGTTGGTTGTGGAGGCAATAAAGTCTGAAGAGGCGCATTGTGCAACTCTCACATCAAAATTGCCGCCTCCTGGCCCTTTCAGTGATAGAAGCTTACCAGACATACCAGGACTGTGTCCATTATACAGTATGCCACACTTTTTCTTTTTTTTACATTTCCTTTTACTGGGCTGATAGAATCAGGGCCATAACCATTGGGCATGCAGGTGGTTCCTTCACCCATCGTCTTGGAGATAGCACTGTCACTGCTCCATAGCACCTGCATTTGGTCTGAGTACACCGGGCATGGGCCATGCAGCCTGTACTCTCTGTTGCCGGCAGGTCTCACAGCCTCAATGTGATGTATTCAGGGGTGGCTGGCATAGGGTGCAAAATAGCACGATACTGCCTAGAAATGTGTGAAAATAGCACGATACTGCCTAGAAATGTGCAAAATAGCACGATACTGCCTAGAAATGTGCAAAATAGCACGATACTGCCTAGAAATGTGCTTCTCCATCAGTCCATTAGACACAAAGCCCTTTCCACCCCGCTATCTCATTCCAATAATATTGTTCTGCAAAATTAAATCTTATTTTTGCACAGTTCAAAAAAAAAAAACTTGGCACACTGCCATACCAGCTTCTCCCATTGGTCGGTTCTTCCACAAACACCATCATCTTGCCCATACAAACCCAAGCCCTTCGGTAACAAGCTACTGTTGATGAATCCACACAAATCAGTGCTCTTGGCTCCTCCTCCGAGGATTTGCAACCAAAGCTATTTTCATAAATGGCCCAAAATATCTACAGTATATGGTAATCTCACTGTCTCATCGTTTCTGGTCAATGGTGGCCCTAACGTTGTTAAACTGCAATGTAGAAAGTCACACATCAGCCACCCGTATTCGACTTTCTAGCCAGTTGGTAAAATCAATCCATTTTCTATTGACAGCATACGCCTTTGTAATAACAGCTGAGCAGGAAAGAAAAAGAACCTAAATTACAATGTCGTAGGCAATATTTGCGGTTTTTGTGTTGTAAGGCCATTCCAGAGACGATAGAATGATTATTCTTTTTGCTGACATAAATCTAAACATTTGTTTCCATGCGAGGGAACATTTTGAAAGGACGTCTAAAACAAATTCCACTCATCACCAACACGGCAGCTCTCAGTAATCAAAGTTCCCCGGCTGACACGAGCCCAGACTGATTAGAGTTCAAATTCTTTTTGTCTGCGGCATGACCAGTGATTGCCTAACTGAACCACAAGGGTATCTTATCTGGATTAATTTGCCAGTCCTAACACTGCAGGTGGTCTGGCATATAGCGGATAATCATCTGTCAAGATTTTGTATTTGAATTATTGTAGTTATAAATATTACCTTGCAGCCAGTAGGTCAGTGAACTAACATGTCCTTTCTGAAGATTGAGCATGACTTCTTCAACAAGATTAACTGTTTTAAATATCCTATTTGTCAAGAGAGACAGTCTATTAACAAATATAAGAAAACCAATACAAAATGTGCAATTTACAAAGAAAATAAATGTAATGAAACATACTGGAAGAGGTTGATAGAAACAGGCCATTGGGAAGGGCGCTGGAGAGACCATAGAAGTCCAGACCCAGGAGTTGGGGATTCTTTTTTTAAATAATGTATCTATAACTGGGTGTGGTATGTTAGGCAGATTAGCCTTAGGTCGACAGTGTGTAGGTCGACCCTATTGGTCGACAGTAAGTAGGTCAACATGGTTTCTAGGTCGACAGGAACTCTAGGTCGACATGAGAAAAGGTCAATGTGTTGTTTTTTTTACTTTTTATGGTGTTGTTTTCGCCGTACAGTGACCGGGAACCCCAATTAGTGCACCGTGTCCCCTCGCAAGGTGCCTCGCCCTGCTACCGCTGCGCTATGCACAGGTTACTATTCCCAATTGTAGTCCACGTGGATCGTAAAGTATGAAAAAGATAAAAAAAAATAAAAAAGGGGAAAAACTCACGTCAACCTTTTGTTATGTCGACCTAGAGTCCACGTCAACCTAGAAACCAGGTCGACCTACTTACGGTCAACCAATAGTAGTCAACCTGGACAGTGTTGACCTAAAGACCGGATCCCCTACAACTATAGAAAACTAAATTATACTCCTAATTAATGGCATCACGGCTGCCACAATACCAATGCCGGTATCCCGACTGGGGCACCATACCACCACCTGTATAACGGTGAGGTAGGTGAATCCCCCTCTATGGGTGTCCACGACACCCATAGAGGGAGGATATAACCTGTGGGACGCGTAGCTCGCCACCAAGCCCACAAGTGGCTTCATTACGCCTGCCCCCCTGCCAGCATTATACCGCTAGGGATGCCGATGTCGGTATACTGACCTTCAGCATCCCGTGCGGCGGTATACCATACCGATCCCAAATAAAGAGTACTTTAACAAGTTCAGATGAAGGGTGCAGCCTGCACTTTTGTACACCAATCAGTGGCGCAGTGCCCAGTCACAGTACATATATAGCATGCAATAATCCAGTGAAGATAAGCTGCGCACATTTATGGTTCTCATGGTAAGAAAACCTTGCATGATTTTGTTAGCTCATCACTGGATCGCAAGCAAAAACAAGCCTGATTGTCCTGCCCTATTATCACGTAATATCCTGCAGCTTCTGTCCGAAACGGAGGGACTGCAGCAGATGTCGGAGATGACGTTGGCCGCTTTAGGCTCTGAGCTACACTTACCTGGCGTGGTTTCTCCACAACCCTCCCCAGCTGTAGCGCACTGGGGTCACAAAAGAGAGTGACATGATTGCAGTAGCTCCTGACCCCTGCATGTGTATGTTAGAAAATTTGGGGAAAACGTAATTTCTTATTGCTGCAAAGAGCAGTGATTAGAAATTACAATTATAGAGGCTACAACCTGATAATTGATAAATATGCCTTGTAATGTTATATGTTATATATACTGCATGCATTATACAAACTAAGGGTGAAAGCATTAACAGAACATGTGATGATTTCCTTTTTGGTTAGTGTGTACAAACATACACTTATTTCAAGTACTTTCATTTAGCAGGAGGCTGCTAGGTGCCTTGTATACTATGCACAAATGGTGGCTGCTAGGTGCCTTGTATGCTATGCACTAACGGTGGCTGCTAGGTGCCTTGTATGCTATGCACTAACGGTGGCTACTAGGTGCAGGGCCGGCTCCAGGCCTACTAGCACCCTGAGCGAGAAAATGTAAAAGCGCCCCCCAACCCCTATGCGCGCTTCGGGGAAAGTGGGCGTGGCCTCCTGGGAAAGTGGGTGTGGCCTCGTAACTTCATATTATTAAACTATAAATAAATATATTTTTTCACACCCCCTCTATGCACACAATTAGCAGCCTTATGCAGAACAGCCACAGTAGTGTTCCTTACACACAATGTCTCCAGTGTAGTGCCAGCTACACATGACATGCCCCGCAGCAGTGCCAGCAACACATGACATGCCCCGCAGCAGTGCCAGCAACACATGACATGCCCCGCAGCAGTGCCAGCTACACATGACATGCCCCGCAGCAGTGCCAGCTACACATGACATGCCCCGCAGCAGTGCCAGCTACACATGACATGCCCCTCAACAGTGCCAGCTACACACAATAGACCCCCAGCAGTGCCAGCTACACATGATAGTGTTCACGTTTTAGGGCAGGGTGCTGATCACAAGGAGGGCACATTTTTAAGTAAGGAGGGCAAAATGATGTACATACTGTAATGCTTGGTGCTCCTCCACCCACATGCTGAAGCAGGGACAGTGCGCGCCGAAGGCGCGCAGCAAAAATTTAGGGGCGTTGCTTCGTGGGGAAGGTGCATGACCACAGAATAGTGGCAATTCGCATTACACCACATAGTAGTGCAGCTAATACACATTGCACCAGGTAGAACCTCCTATACACTTTGCACCAGGCAGAGCACGTTAGACACTTTGCGCCAGGCAGAGCACGATAGACACTTTGCGCCAGGCAGAGCACGATAGACACTTTGCGCCAGGCAGAGCACGATAGACACTTTGCGCCAGGCAGAGCACGATAGACACTTTGCGCCAGGCAGAGCACGATAGACACTTTGCGCCAGGCAGAGCACGATAGACACTTTGCGCCAGGCAGCGCACGATAGACACATTGCCTAGCCACAGACGCCTAGTAGATACACTACATGATATGCCCCCCAGCAGTGCCAGCTACACGTGACATGCCCCCCAGCAGTGCCAGCTACACGTGACATACCCCCCAGCAGTGCCAGCTACACGTGACATGCCCCCCAGCAGTGCCAGATACACAACTGGCCACACAGTGCAGATATGCCCCCAGTGCCAGATACATAAATGCCCCCACAATGCCAGATACATAAATGACCACACAATGCCAGATACATAAGTGCCCCCACAGTGCCAGATGCATCATTGACCCCACAGTGCCAGATACATAAGTGCCAGATACATAAATGCCCCCAGTGCCACAAAACATAAATGCCCCCACAGTGCCAGATAAATAAATGCCCGCCGTGCCACAAAACATAAAAGCCCCCACAGTGCAGATATGCCCCCACAGTGCCAGATACATAAGTGCCCCCAGTGCCAGAAACATAAATGCCCCCACAGTGCAGATATGCCCCCACAGTGCCAGAAACATAAATGCCCCCACAGTGCAGATATGCCCCCACAGTGCCAGAAACATAATGCCCCCACAGTGCCAGAAACATAATGCCCCCACAGTGCAGATATGCCCCCACAGTGCCAGAAAGATAATGCCCCCACAGTGCAGATATGCCCCCACAGTGCCAGAAAGATAATGCCCCCACAGTGCAGATATGCCCCCACAGTGCCAGAAACATAATGCCCCCACAGTGCATATATGCCCCCACAGTGCCAGAAACATAATGCCCCCACAGTGCAGATATGCGTATGCCCCCACAGTGCCAGAAACATAATGCCCCCACAGTGCAGATATGCCCCCACAGTGCCAGAAACATAATGCCCCCCACAGTGCAGATATGCGTATGCCCCCACAGTGCCAGAAACATAATGCCCCCACAGTGCAGATATGCCCCCACAGTGCCAGAAACATAATGCCCCCACAGTGCAGATATGCCCCCACAGTGCCAGATACATAAATGCCCCCAGTGCCAGAAACATAAATGCCCCCACAGTGCAGATATGCCCCCACAGTGCCAGAAACATAAATGCCCCCACAGTGCAGATATGCCCCCACAGTGCCAGAAACATAATGCCCCCACAGTGCCAGAAACATAATGCCCCCACAGTGCAGATATGCCCCCACAGTGCCAGAAACATAATGCCCCCACAGTGCAGATATGCCCCCACAGTGCCAGAAACATAATGCCCCCACAGTGCAGATATGCGTATGCCCCCACAGTGCCAGAAACATAATGCCCCCACAGTGCAGAAATGCCCCCACAGTGCCAGAAACATAATGCCCCCACAGTGCAGATATGCCCCCACAGTGCCAGAAACATAATGCCCCCACAGTGCAGATATGCCCCCACAGTGCCAGAAACATAATGCCCCCACAGTGCAGATATGCGTATGCCCCCACAGTGCCAGAAACATAATGCCCCCACAGTGCAGATATGCCCCCACAGTGCCAGAAACATAATGCCCCCACAGTGCAGATATGCCCCCACAGTGCCAGAAACATAATGCCCCCACAGTGCAGGTATGCCCCCACAGTGCCAGAAACATAATGCCCCCACAGTGCAGATATGCCCCCACAGTGCCAGAAACATAATGCCCCCACAGTGCAGATATGCCCCCACAGTTCCAGAAACATAATGCCCCCACAGTGCAGGTATGCCCCCACAGTGCCAGAAACATAATGCCCCCACAGTGCAGATATGCCCCCACAGTGCCAGAAACATAAACGACCCCACACAGTGCCAGACAGATTTTAACTTACCTGTCACTGACACTGCGGTGCTGGGAGCCGGGAGTACTGCTGTGGGCGCGGGCGGGCCGCGGACGGAGGAACGATACTGTCTGCGCGCTATGCACGCTGCGCGGCGTCCAACGTCAGACGCCGGGGCCGCACAGCGCGCTGCATAGCGCGCACACAAGCGGCCGGGAGTGGGACAGGCAGGCTGGCTGGCTCCAGCTATAAGAGTGGCGCCCCGCGTGGCCGCTCTAGTCGAACATGCCTGGAGCCGGCCCTGACTAGGTGCCTTGTATACTATGCACAAATGGTGGCTGCTAGGTGCCTTGTATGCTATGCACTAACGGTGGCTGCTAGGTGCCTTGTATGCTATGCACTAACGGTGGCTACTAGGTGCCTTATATACTATGCACAAATGGTGGCTGCTAGGTGCCTTATATGCTATGCACTAACGGTGGCTACTAGGTACCTTGTATGCTATGCACTAACGGTGGCTGCTAGGTGCCTTGTATGCTATGCACTAACGGTGGCTACTAGGTGCCTTGTATACTATGCACAAATGGTGGCTGCTAGGTGCCTTGTATGCTATGCACTAACGGTGGCTGCTAGGTGCCTTGTATGCTATGCACTAAATGTGGCTGCTAGGTGCCTTGTATGCTATGCACTAACGGTGGCTACTAGGTGCCTTGTATGCCATGCACTAACGGTGGCTGCTAGGTGCCTTGTATACTATGCACAAATGGTGGCTGCTAGGTGCCTTGTATGCTATGCACTAATGGTGGCTGCTAGGTGCCTTGTATGCTATGCACTAACAGTGGCTGCTAGGTGCCTTGTATGCTATGCACTAACGGTGGCTACTAGGTGCCTTGTATGCTATGCAGTAACGGTTGCTGCTAAGTGTGTTGTATGCTATGCACAAATGGTGGCTGTTAGGTGCGTTGTATGCTATGCACAAACGATTGCTGCTAGGTGTGTTGTATGCTATGCACAAATGGTAACTGCTAGGTGCGTTGTATGCTATGCACAAATGGTGGCTATTAGGTGCCTTGTATGCTATACACAAACGATTGCTGCTAGGTGTGTTGTATGTTATAAACAAATTATTGCTGCTAAGTGCGTTGTATGCTATGCACAAACGGCTGCTAGGTGCCTTGTATGCTATGTACAAATGGCTGCTAGGTGCCTTGTATGCTATGCACAAATGATGGCTATTAGGTGCCTTGTATACTATGCACTAACGGTGGCTGCTAGGTGCGATGTATGCTATGCACATACGGTGGCTGCTAGGTGCGATGTATGCTATGCACAAACGGTGGCTGCTAGGCGGTGGCTGCTAGGTGTGTTGTATGCTATGCACATACGGTGGCTGGTAGGTGCGATGTATGCTATGCACATACGGCGGCTGCTTGGTGCGATGTATGCTATGCACATACGGTGGCTGCTAGGTGCGATGTATGCTATGCACAAACGGTGGCTGCTAGGCGGTGGCTGCTAGGTGTGTTGTATGCTATGCACATACGGTGGCTGTTAGATGCGTTGCATGCAGTGACATTTAGAAGCGTGGGCTGTGATCTAAAACATCCATTTTACAATGGGGATGTTTGTTGTGGAAGCATCGATATTAAAGTACAATGCTTAAAAAAAACATTTTCCCAAGTCAGAGTAATAACAAGTCTGTGAGGATTCTTATATTAAAAACAAACAAACAAAGAGGACTATCCAGAGTAGACAAGGACACATAGGATTTGCACATGCTCTGAACTATATTGATTAAACCTGCTCTGAGAATTTACACACGTCCTGTATTGACAGGCAAATGTTCTCGCCAGGCTTGTAGGACCATGCCTCATTATATTTCATTGTTTCCTTTACTGTCATGCGCTGCGAAACTTGCAGTGTCTTAGAGATAAACTGATTACCTGCCCCCTATCATCCAGCAATGCTGACACTGGACTGGATCAGTGAATTATATGGGACAAGCAGTGTCGACATAGTCATAAAGTCAACACTGAACATGTTGACATTGATCATGTAGACAGCGATGGAATGTCAACATTTTGTCCTGGTGGCCCAACTGTGAGTTATCTTCACCTGGCTGCTGCAGGGGCTCCAGTGGTTTTCCAGTAAGTATTTCTTCCTATTCCTTGCCTTGATTCCTACCCCTAACTCACCATGTAATTCCTACCCTAACCACCACCACCCTCCCCCGCAGCGTATCCCTAACCTCTCCCCATAACATGACCTTATCATCACCATTCTGAAAATGTTAACATTTCACCTGTCGACATTTCAAAAATGTTGACATCATACTGTAACTGCCGACGTCGCTGTTGTCGACCCTTTGACTACATACCCTACCTAATACGTACGTATGTGTATTTTTAGATTTAACCGAAAAGGATAAATGAAAGTCAACAGAGGAGGAATAATCAACAAGTCCTTAGACAGCACTGAGTGGTTCTACCAATGTGTTCGTGGCTTGAATGGATCTCAAAAAACATCTCCCCTCAAACAAGTAATGTGCCTGTAAGTACATTAATAAGTTGCTTTATGACCTGGCTCATTAAGTTTTATAAATCACCTGATAAATTGTGTGGCTGGAAGTGGTGACCTGCTTTCACGGTGCCAGTTTGATGAATCCGCTACATTACGTCTCCCTACATGTTGCTCGTGTAAGCAGAGCTGTACAAATTGTGCAGATTAAAAAAATATGTTCAGGGAACTAGAAGATTCGATGGATTGGAAATAAGACCAACATTTCTCACTGTTTACTTGCTTGTTAAATGCGGTTGCGACTTCAAGTCAGGAACATTTGAAGTTGTTACAAGATATGTGAGATTAGTTTGCAGCTCCCCAAAGAATTTCAAGTAACATAAACCAGAATAAAATCTGTTCTCTTATTCAAAATCATACAAAACGTATGCTTAGCTTAGCAAGGCAGCAAGACTGATATTTAGCAAAATCATGTACACCTCCTCATTACAAGAAGTGAACTAGTGCATCACACACGGCGGTGGCTGCCATTATGTAAGCTTAGGCAATAGTCAGAAAAAGTACACTAGCAGGAGCAGTTTCATTGTTTTAGTGTCCCGAATCCATGAAAACTGAATATCTGCCAGGACTGAAACTCAAATGGACTTCCATGCAGTAGGTCCCCCTAAAAAAAGCTTGTATTAAAAAGCATTGTTCAGTCACAAAAGGATTTATCACCATCAGCAAATTGTGGAAAGCTGAAACCAGTGGCTGTTCCAGAGGTGAGGATGCAGCACTGTCCGAAATAAAAAAATGGGAGCCGCACCATCTACTCCTGCCAGAGTCGGCCCTAGGCTAAATATAGTATTAATGGCACTATACTGGAAACTACTGAGGAGGAAAGGGATCTAGGAGTCACTATTTCAGATGACTTAAAGGCAGGTAAGCAATGTAACAAGGCAATGAGGAAAGCAAGTCAAATGCTTGGCTGCATTGGGAGAGGAATCAGCAGCAGAAAGAAAGAAGTAATAATGCCACTGTATAGGTCATTGGTACGGCCTCATCTAGAATACTGTATTCAGTTCTGGAGGCCATATCTTCAAAAGGATATTAATACATTAGAAACTGTACAAAGGAGGGCAACTAAAATGGTGCATGGCCTACATCACAAAACATACCCAAAAAGACTAAGAAATCTCAATATGTATAGTTTGGAGCAGAGAAGGGAAAGGGGGGGACATGATAGAAACTTTCAAATATATCAAGGGTTTTAACAAAGTCCAGGAGGGAAACATTCTCCAAATGAAGAGAAGCAATAGGACACGAGAACATGCACTGAGGCTGGAGGGGGGGAGGTTCAGGGGAAATTTGCGGAAAAATTATTTCACAGAAAGGGTAGTGGACAAGTGGGATAGCCTCCCATCAGAGGTGGTAGAGGCTAAGACAGTAGAGCAATTTAAACATGCATGGGATAGACATAAGGATATCCTTACAAAGAAATAAGGATCAAATAAGGTTAGAGATAAAAATAATGTAAAAAAAAAAAAAAAGGGGCAGACTAGATGGGCCAAGTGGTTCTTATCTGCCGACAAATTCTATGTTTCTATGTTTAGGCATAGGCAAACTTGGCGAATGCCTAGGGGCACAAGCAGATTCTGCTGATTAAATTGATATGCAGCATGCCTATATACTGTGTGAGACTGCGGCTGTATCTGCATACAAAATGCTACTTTACAGTGTATTCCTAGATATCACTGTAACGTAGCATTTCACATGCAGATACAGCCACAGTCGCACACAGAATATAAGCATGCTAATTATCATTTTAATCAGCAGAAGCTGTATGTGCATCCTAGTCACATAGCAGTGAAAACAATACACATTTTCTGCAAAAAAAGATGCCCAACGTTAGCAGAGCTGGACGGGAGCTGGATGGCATATTGAGACAAGATGTATGAGGACACGTCTGTATCCAAGCAGAGGCAGAGGTCACAGTGTTAGCAGCCGTGTGAGTGCTGTGTATGGGTAGGTTTGTTGTGCAATAGTGCTCTGCATAAGTGTAAGGGGCATTATGTGTGTCATGTGAATAAATGCAATAATAATGTGCGGCATATGTGTAAGGGGTATTATGTGTATAAGGGCATTAATAAAGGTTGGCATAATGTGTAAGGTGCATTATGTGTGTCATTATGTTTATAAGGAAATTACTAACGTGTGGCATTATGTGTATAAGGTGCACTACTGTGTGGCGTAATGTATAGAAAGGACACTACTGTGTGGTCTAGTGTGAATAATGAGCAATATGGTGTGGTATAATGTGAATAAGGATCAATTCAGTGTGATGTAACATAAAGAAGGAACACTATTGCATGACATTTTTGGGCTTTGCACCGAATGTGCACACTGTTCCTATTTAAAATATAGGGGGTAGGAGCACCAAAATGAGCACTGTTATGACTGAGGGATGATGGTTATGGGAAAGGGGTGCAGGGACAGAGGCGGAATTAGCAGCGGTGCTAGGGGGCACCAGCCAACATCTTGCCTAGGGCATCATATTGATTAGGGCCGGCTCCTACTCTCGCCAGCGGGAGTAGGGCCGGCTCCTGCTCCCGCTCCTACTCTGCCCAACATCACCGGTCGGGACTCACTGGCAGTTGGTGTGGCTCCCCTACTTGTATTTTGGACTGTGCTGAAGCCACACCTCTGGAGCCGCCACTGTCTGGAACCTGTATAACAATTTGGTGTCTTACAGGGTTTTGGGCAAACTAAAGATCACAAGTATATTTGCTTATGAAAGGTTCTGGACCCTGGTAGCCAATTCTGGGGGTGTGGTCACATCCAGTTGTGCATATTGGGCACCTGTGCAGATGCTGTGACACTATGAAGCAACGGTGTGAACCTGGAAGAGTGTGAATAAACAATATTGGGGTATGGGCTACACCTCTGTGGCTGGCCTGGTAGGTACTAGTCCCTCCTCGAATCCATCCACCTTGTCTCGGTGCACCTGCTCTTGTAAATATTATATATTCACTTATCTAATTCCCCTTTTCTACTTATTGTAATCTTCCTCAGATTTACCCCTTATGCTCGCTTTCCCTTGCTCTACCTACAGAACAGGAGAGACAGTTCCTAGCTAATAGTCCTATGTATATTTGGTAATTGCTGTGAATTCTCATTTTTATACTTCTGCTGTCTCCGGGTCAGGTATAGCTATTTAACATAGTGGACATTCCACCTACAAGCAGGGACATGCTCACTGTGTTCTGATGGGGTGAGGGATGATAGAGACAGTGTCTAGTTAGACAGACAATAGATAGACACCACATGTTAGACAGACATTAGGTCGACAGAGTCAGAAGGTCGACAGGGTTAAAAGGTCGACATGAAAAAATGCAGAAAGGGTCAAAAGGTCGACATTTGTTTGCATTTTTGTGGACCCCCCCAATTGTAAAAAGTCATCCCCTCACAGGGCGAACGACAAGGTTCAAAACCAACTCTATGCCAGCATGGATAGAGAAGGTATGAAATAGTCCAAAAACATGTAAAATAGAAAAAACTGTGTCTACCTTTTTTTCTGTCGATCATCTTCATGTCAACCTTTTTTACTGTCTACTTTTTTCATGTCGACCTTTTGACCCTGTTGACCATTTAACCCCGTTGACCTAATGTCTGTCTAACATATGGGTGGAATTCAATTGTTTGAAAAGTCGGTGGGGTGTCTGTTTTTTCATGTCTATTAGATAGGAAAAAGACACCCAACTGACTTTTCAAACAATTGAATGCCGCCCATGGGTGGTCATTCCGAGTTGATCGCAGCCAGCAACTTTTAGCTGCTGCTGCGATCATTAGTCCACGCCTATGGGGGTATGTATTTTAGCTTAGCAGGGCTGCGATCACTTGTGCAGCCCTGCTAAGCTAAAAAAATTTCAAGCAGAGGTAGACCAGCCCTGGACATACTTACCCTGTGCGATGGATCCAGCGATGATGGGCCCGGCTTTGACGTCACTCCTCCGCCCTATGTTGTCCCGGACACGCCTGCGTTTTACTCACCACTCCCCGAAAACGCTCTCCAGTGGTCCGGATCCGCCCATCCACGATTCCTTCTTGTCAATATTCTTAGCGGTCGCCGCTGCGACCTCTTCCATCGGTAGCCGCGACGTAACCCGACGACCCCTGTCGCCGGGAAATGTCACACACGCGCACTGCGCCCGCCACGCATGCGCATTCCGCACCCGTTTGCACCGCAGCAAAAAACTGCTGCGTGCGAACGGGTCGGAATGACCCCCATGGTGTCTATCTATTGACTGTCTAACTAGACACTGCCCATCTATCATCCGGATACCGTTCTGAGGACCATCCTGTCGCATAATCAAACTGCGGCAAGTTTTCAACGTAGTTTCTGATTTACTATAGATGATCGCTTCAAGTGATCGTCACATGATCGTCAGCCCAAATCAATGACTCATTTAAATGATGCAGAGGCTTTATGGCAGGTGCAGGTAATAAGAACTGGACACTGCAGTTTGCTTTTGCTCACGATACACTATTAATGGTAGAGTTTTCAAAACTGCTCGACAGATACACTTCAATTCATGTTTGTTTTGCAGCCTGACATCTACAGTATATCAATAAATCCTGAATATTTCCTGTGGGCTCACCTGATGCAGGGGTTAGAAATAGTCCTTGTCTCAGCTGTTTTGCAGTCAAGATAAGGAGAGAACTATTTTCTCATGTTGTTTTTGTTTTATTATTTACTAAAGGAATAGCAGCCACATAAAGAACAGTCCGTTTTCGTCGGCGCGGCTTGCTAACGTTCCCTGTTTGGTGAAATCTGAGAAAATTAAGAACTATAGAATTGTTCTCACATTGTTGAAACAAACACGCTCAGTTCGGCTCCTGCATAAACTAAATTTGGCAGGGGAGACATTAAGGAAGCAGATTGATGGTACGGCAAAAATTAATTTTTTACGGAATGATATATTACAGCAGATGGACATTTTGAATTATGACCTTAAAAGCCCAGTGACTAAGCTGCAATGATATGACAGTGATGGAATTTTGGAAAGAAATGAGACAAAAGTACAGATTAACAATGATATACAGTATAAGGTGAAGAGGGTTTTATTTAACGTTCTACTAGTCAATTCAGTTCCCCCACCCACCATAATAACATACTTGCCTACTCAAGTCTCCCGGGCACTGTCAGCTCGCAATACCCTCCACCCCAAGTATCCCTCCCCCCGCATTGCCCAGCAACCCCCACACCACTGTCCGAAGCGGGTGGTCCAGGGGTGTAAGATTATGCTATTCGCGCAGAATCGCGTCATCATGGCCATGTCTCCTGCCTCTCAATGAAGCTAATCTCGGCACTGCATTGCAGGAGGCGGGGCCACATTGATGTGATAACGTGGCCGCACCTCCGGTACCGCTTCTATGCCACACCATTCACACCCACCACACCCCCTGACGCAGCACCATGCCCCTCCCTGTGCTGCATACACAGATTCTTGCGACTCCTAGTCAGGCCCAGAAAGATCCTTAATAATAGAGAGAGTGACCTAAGGGAATATATTTAGTGCTGGTAAGTACTGTAAGTGAAAATGCACAAACAGGTTTCCCATACGTATACATAAATTGTTATTCTTCTGAATAACGCAGAACATGTGTTAGGATCAGAATTATCCGTTACAACTATAAATTGAGCAAAAAGCATCTTGAGTCCTGTTTTTAGTAAGAGCGCTATATAAATAAAACTATTATTATTATTATTTATTAAAAAATATTGCGCTTGTAAAAACAAATTGTTTCCAATAGCTCAATGGAATGGATAACACAGAAATTATCAGGGTACTGCATTGATAAGGGGCTTGGGATGGTATCTACAGCTATGAAATACGGTCATTATTTATTTTCCCAGAAATCTACACCAAAGTCTGAATGTGGAAGAAAGAGTATATTTGCAGGAAACTCCATCTGGTACTGTATTTTGGGTGGTCTGGAGTATTCAGGCAACTTGTGGTCTCTTAAGCATTGAACTATAAAACCAACAGACTGGCAGATCATGTTAGGAGTTGTAATGCGACAGCAGCTTGTGAGGATAAATGTGATACCATATTATCTACAAGTGATATACAGTATTTAATGGCACAAGAAATACAAATGAATGTAAGCTAACTAGCCGCAATGTTCTTTCTTCATAGACACACAGAGCTGTAGCCATG
Source organism: Pseudophryne corroboree (assembly GCF_028390025.1). NCBI lineage: Eukaryota > Metazoa > Chordata > Amphibia > Anura > Myobatrachidae > Pseudophryne > Pseudophryne corroboree. Next base: position 825,958,266 of record NC_086447.1, read on the forward strand.
TTTTCATTTTTCCTCCCAATACATTGTAAACAGAATTAAATCACAGAAGAAAATTAAGCAGGCATAAGTACCTTTGGGTTCTATTTACTAAGCCTTGGAGAGAGATTAAGTGGAGAAAGATATAGCACCGACCAATCAGTTCCTAACTGCCATGTTACAGACTGTGTTTGAGAAATGACATTTAGGAGCTGATTGGTTGGTACTTTATCTCTCTCCAAGGCTTCTGGACCCTACACACTGGCAGATAAATCAGAACGATATGAATGTTCTTGTTCACAAATGAACGAGAACTCGTTCATATCGTTCTGTGTGTAGGCACCAACGCTTAACGATGTGCGGCCCCGCGCTCGTTAATCGTTGGTGCCCCGTCGCTTATGCATGCAGGCCAATATGGACGAGATTGTCCATATTAGCGTGCAGTGCTATGGCGCCGAGTGACAGGGGGAGTGAAGAAACTTTACTCCCCCCGTCACCTCCCCCCCACCGCCGGGTCGCCCGTCGGCCGTATTTGCCGTCGGACAGCTCGGCGGCGGATCGGTATGTGTGTAGGGCCCATAAGTAAGTAAATAGATCCCAATACCATCATTCATGATCTCTTTAATGCACTGCAGTGAGTGCAGGACCCATCCTGCGGACGTGCTGGACCCATACCGGGGACGTGCGGGACCCATACCGGGGACGTGCTGGACCCATACTGGGGACGTGCAGGACCCATATTGGGGACGTGCGGGACCCATACCGTGGACGTGCGGGACCCATACCGGGGACGTGCGGGACCCATATTGGGGACGTGCAGGACCCATACTGGGGACGTGCGGGACCCATACTGCGGACGTGCGGGACCCATACTGGGGACGTGCGGGACCCATACTGCGGACGTGCGGGACCCATACTGCGGACGTGCGGGACCCATACTGCGGACGTGCGGGACCCATACTGCGGACGTGCGGGACCCATACTGGGGACGTGCAGGACCCATGCTGCAGACGTGCAGGATCCATACTGCGGATGTGCAGGACCCATACCGGGGACGTGCAGGACCCATACTGCGGACGTGCGGGACCCATACTGCGGACGTGCGGGACCCATACTGGGGACGTGCAGGACCCATACTGCGGATGTGCAGGACCCATACTGGGGACGTGCAGGACCCATGCTGCAGACGTGCAGGATCCATACTGCGGATGTGCAGGACCCATACTGGGGACGTGCAGGACCCATACTGCGGATGTGCAGGACCCATACTGGGGACGTGCAGGACCCATACTGCAGACGTGCAGGACCCATACGGCGGATGTGCAGGACCCATACTGGGGACGTGCAGGACCCATACTGCGGATGTGCAGAACCCATTCTACGGATGTGCAGAACAGGTCCTGCATTGCAGTGTTCCGTAAGCAGCAGCATGACCGGTACAGCCATGGTGCAAGTGACATTCTTCGTATGCATTTTACTTTATCACAGATGGAAAATATCAGGAAAGCCCTTTCAATGTTATAGCACAGTGATAGGTAACCTGATCAAATTTGGGGGACGTTACTTTTAATCTCAATAGTAAGTTAAATTAATACATTTGATCAACGGAATAGAGACGCCTATCTGCAATAGCACATCAGCAGGCCTTTTAAATAAGCATTACAAGCATAACAAAGGAATATGACATTGAGGCCGCCTCTTGCCCATCACCGGTATGGCATCCCTGTGCACTTCAACAACTTTTTGAGCCCATGCCACTAAATTAGCAGTTTTGAATGTAACATATAGTATGACATCATATGGCCAATACACTGTATGAAAACAGAAAATAACACAATAAAAAAATAACACAAAACATGACATCTTTGCTGTGTGTTTTATATACCATACTTCACATCACTCTTTAGCATGGCACTATAGAATTTAGTGGAAACAAAAGTAATGGAGTGAAAAGTTTATAAATGCTTTTGATTAAGTCCAAATTAGGGATAGCCATCGACCATCGATTATTCAAAATCATTGATGGTTTCTAGCTGATGTTGAATACTTTAGCCATCGATGGTGGAGAACCACATGGTTTCCTACCATCTATGGTAAAGACCAACCAAATAGCATAGCTCCGCCCCCTGACACAAGCAAAGCCCCATCCCCAGTCACTGATTTGCCCACAGCCCACTTCGTAGTAAAGCAGGGATAACCATCAATGGGTGAAACCACTGATGGATCCCTAGAGGATGGTTTTATACCATCGATGGTTGAGATCAATGGTACCATCAATGGATAACCCACCGATGGCCATCCCTAGTCCAAGTTAAACTCTGTTTATATTACTGGTGAAGAATGCATCAGGCAGTACGGATGGTGTAATGGTTAGCATTACTGCCTCACAGCACTGAGGTCATGGGTTCAATTCCCACCATTCCCTAACTGTGTGGAGTTTGTATATTCTCCCCGTACTTGCGTGGGTTTCCTCCGGGTACTCCGGTTTCCTCCCACAATCCAAAAATATACTGGTAGGTTAATTGGCTCTCAACAAAATGAACCCTAGTGTGAATGTGTGTGTGTACATGTGATAGGGAATATAGATTGTAAGCTCCACTGGGGCAGGGACTGATGTGAATGGCCAAATATTCTCTGTAAAGCGCTGCGGAATATGTGTGCGCTATATAAATAACTGGTAATAAATAAATAAATAAATAATAATAAGATATAATCAGATATTAACCAAATACTTTGCCTAAACAGATTTCCATACAGGTTGTTCAAGCACCAAGCTTTGCAGTAACCTATGATTAAACCGTAGCATTCAAAAACATTGAAGGGTTAACAGAGTAAATGCAGATTCAGAGTTGGACGCAATGTCGATGGTTTACGCTGTGGAGAGGTTTTTGGCAGTGCGCATGTGCCACCATGATCTTGTGATGGCGGTCTACATAGAACTTCGATAATGGACTGTTCTGCAACAGATGCCACTGGTGTGCGACTCAATACAAATCCAGGTGGCAGCGACATTTGTATATTGCCGCACAGCTTCTGCATACACATTTGCATAAAACTCTGAATCAGACCCAATCAAACAAGATGTATAAAAACTGCACCTTATCATAAAGTGATTTCCCAGTAACAAGCAATTCTCACCAGACAAGGTTGGAGCATAGAGGCTCCTAAAGGACACAATAAGCTTCAGAAAACAAAATTTGAATTTTTGGCATTAAGGTAAACTCCATTGTTCTTACGCTGACTTTCCAGGGTACTTATGTTATGTAGTAATGCATAATGGGATAATCCATAGCACCAAAAGACACATACAAAGCCATATCTCACATCATTTATCTAGTGTCTCTTATGGCATGCCACCAAGGTCAGGGTTACAGTGCTTTGAAATACCACCTCAGCTCCAACCTTGTATGTATCCAACCTTCTAAAGATAAGTTGCACATAGCAACCAATGTCACCTTTAGAGCTATACATTTTTTAGAATGTACTTGATAAATGCTACAAACTGGTTGCTATGGGCAACTTCAAGACTTGTCTTCTTTAGATTTTTATACATCTCCCCCCACCCCCACCAACTGTCATTGCTGTTGTTTCTTATTTGGTGACTGACACGAGCAGAGCCGGCCATAGGCATAGGCAAACTAGTCAATTGCCTAGGGCATTTGATATGCCTAGGGGCATCAGCAGCTTCTGCTGATTAAAATGATATGCGGCATGCCTATATTCTGTGTGTAGCATTTCATATGCAGATACAGCCACAGTCTCACACAGTATATAGGCATGCTGCATATCATTTTAATCAGCAGAAGCTGCTTGTGCATCCTAGCCACATAGCAATGCAAATAAGATGCATTTTCATAAAAAAAAGGTGCCCAACCTTAGCATTGAGGCAAGATTTATGAGGACACATCTGTATCCAAGCAGAGGCAGAGGTCACAGTGTTAGTGGCAGTGTGAGTGCTATGTGCGTGAGTGGGTTGGTTGTGCAGTAGTGTTCAGAATATGTGTAAGGAGCATTATGTGTATCATTATGTGTATAAGGGTATTAATAATGTGCGCCATATGTGTAACAGGGTACTACTGTATGTGTGTCATTAGGTGTATAGGGGCACTAATAATGAGCAGCACATGTGTAGGGTGTCACTATGTGTATAAGGGCATTAATAATGTGTGGCATATGTGTAAGGGACATTATGTGTAAAAGGGCATTAATAAAGGTTGTCATAATGTGTAAGGCGCATTATGTTTATAAGGACATTAATAATGTGTCTCATATGTGTAAGGGGCATTATTGTGTGGTATTATGTGTATAAATACATTACTAATGTGTGGCATTATGTGTATAAGGTGCGTATAGAAAGGGCACTACTGTGTCGTCTAATGTGAATAAAGAGTAATAGGGTGTGGTGTCGTGTGAATAAGGAGCAATTCAGTATGATGTTATGTGAATAAGGAGCTCTACTGTGAGGAGTAAAGTTTATAAGGTAAAGTGATACTACTGTGGGATGTAATGTGAATTATGGACACTATCGCATGATCAAATGTGAATAAAGTTGCAGTACAGTGTGGCGTAATTTGAATTGGATGTACTATTGTGTGGCCATGCTCCTTGCCAGCAAAAACACACACCTTTTTGGGCTGTGCACCAAATGTGCGACCTGTTCCTATTTAAAATATAGGGGTACAAACACCAAAATAAGGACTGTTATGGGTGAGGGGTGATGGTGCTGGGAAAGAGGTGCAAGGTCCGAGGCGGTACCAGCGGTGGTGCTAGGGGGCACCAGCCAAAATCTTGGCTAGGGCATCATATTGGTTAGGGCCGGCTCTGGACACGAGGTGCCACCACAGCCTCTGTGTCCACCAGTTAGAATGATGCCAAACACATATACTGTACATGGCACTCCTCCCACAGAAGTGCCCACGTAGTATAAAAGCAAAAGATTTTTCCATAACCAGAACAGGAAGGAGGTTTGCTTAAGGACTGTCATGGCTGCCGACAACTGATGGTCTAAATAATTCTACAGTGTCTTAAATCATCTTTTATGCCTCCATTTTTCACTATAAAACTCGTTAATGTAACCGCGTCACACCACCAAGAGCTGTGCAGGGTTGTAAGTCTCCAATGGCTGCTAGAAGATAATGCCTTACAGTGGCCATACTCACTTTCTCCATCACTAGCTACAACTGTTACTTTACTGGCTTATTTCTTACTGTATTTGCTCCTCAGTCCTCTTAAGGGGTTACACACGGAGCGATTTTTGCTTAATTACTAAGCAGTCTGACTAGATTGCCTAGAAAAGTAGCATACATCACTCCGTGGGTAATGCCCCATAGCGACAGCGATGCACGGCCCCACACGGCCCTATAGCTGACTCTAGATTGGCCTGCATGCAGGCACAATCTAGTCAGGTTGCTCACTTCACCGCTGTGTCTGGGTCTGGTAGCACTCAGTGTACACATCATATCCCCCCCACGCACCAGAACCGCATGTGGCAGAAAGGGGGCATGTCTGTCATTTATGGGGAGTGGCCTTATAGAGAAACCCAATCACATCACTCGTGGGTAGAGTTGCCACCTCATCCCTTTAATTCTGGACACATATTAATTACACAGGTTCTGTGCAAATTAAAACCAGGTGAAGTGGAGTCTTGAAGTCAGCCAGCCACAGAACCTGTGTAATTAATATGTGTCCAGAATTAAAGGGATGAGGTGGCAACCCTACTCGTGGGGTGTGCCCACCATTCCCAGAGCTGTTGGGCTTCCCCCAGAGAATAATGTCTGCACTGCCGCACTGCAGCACCCAGTTCCTGTCGCTGTGGGGATCTGACATTTTTGCGCCAACCCCTCCGAGGGTGAAACCTAGATGCGGCCGGTAACCCCCGCACCCTCATAGTGATGCCACTGGACAAAAGTACAGAAGAGAACTGTAGGTAGTGTTTTCCTAATACGGTACACTGACCACACGTAACTCATTACATCTGTTATTGTAGTCTATTTTATTTTAAGAATTAATGAGACCACAATAGCATATTTTCTAGTAAAAAGTACATTTTGACTTATTAAATACAAACCAAAGGAACAGAAGAACAGTAGTTGTGGAATTGGATTTATAGAACTACTGTAATAGGAGACATAGTTAAAAAATTGGCAATGTAGTGTAATAGCATAGCCTTTCCACATTTACTGTATTCTGTATTAAAGTTTGGAACAAAGAATACTCTGGCCAAAGCTGCTGCATCTATTAGGAGCCCTAAGGCCTATTTTCAAAACGTACAATTGAGTGACACTTTGAAATGCATTCATCCTTGTAATTCAAGAAACAAACTTGGCTTTCTGGGAGCATTTCATTATTCCGGCTCTAATGTAACATGTTGACTGTATAAAAGATGTTTGTAATTAAAATAGCTTCTACTTAAAGCAAGTCATAATAGCACAGTGAGCGGCATGCCATGCAAAACATTGTTTAACGAATTAGGCACATTACGATAATGGTGGAAGAAGTTGAGAGCATTGATATAATAAAGCATGCTATTAGCTCTCTCATTTGAATATTTGATTAAAACCACAGTTTCATCATAGATGCTTAATGTTTGTCTGTGGTTTCTGTGTCAGTTTAAAACAGAGTTTCCCAACCATGGTCCTCAAGGCACACTAATATCAGCCCAGATTTTAAGGATGGACATACTTGACCACAGGTGACTTAACTAGTACATCAGTTATTTTGATTTATCCATCTGTGCTCAAGCATGGATATCACTAAAACCTTGACTGCTGATACACTGCTTCATAGGCTTGGCCTTAACTTTTTTTTATTTTTAATATACTATGGAGCAGTATAGTATAACATTACCTGTTCAGATACGGCACCCTGTCACTGCGCATAAATCACATGCGGGAGAACGCCACTTTATTATAAACTCTGTTAATTTTGGTGACATGTCTTTTGTTTTTATTATTATTATTATTATTATTATTATTATTGTTGTTATTCATAACTTTTAAGCAGAAATATTAATGTAGTATTCTATTTCTTAAAGCCTTGTGAACAATATAAGTGGTCAGGCTGTAACTAGGATTTCAAGAGCAGTAGCCTCGTTAAGAGCTGCATGCAATTAGCTTTAAGCCAGGTACACATTGGAGCGACTGGCAATCGGGATGATTTCCCTTGAGCCCGATTGCCGGAACACACACGATTTAATGAACGGCGGAACGATTGTTCCGTCCTTCATTAACATACAGCAGGTCGCATGCTAAATCATCCAGTTGGCCATGCAGAACAGCCAACCAAATGAGGACGCATTTGACCACAGGAGAACGCAAATCCCCCGTACACAGTAGGAAATGTAGAGGATTTATATTTGTGAAAAGGCAAATCATCCCGATATCACTTCAGTGGGTAGCCAGCTTTAAAGTCTACCTCACATTTCCCAGAAGCCTAAGGGGGTGACTTTGAGTCATATGCAGGGAAAGGGTCGGGCTCAAATGTCCAATGTTTACCCTCTGCGCATGCATCTGACACACGAAGAGCACCACCGGGGATGCTGATGGATATCCACGCAATTTCAAAGGGCGTTTCTTGGTGGTAACTGGGGGGAGGAGGCTAACAGGTGAGTCGAGACTGCATCTACAGACCCAGTTCCACTGACACTGCTGGCCCTCGGGCATTCTGCATCTGCCGTTGGCAGTGGCAATGTCTGATGGTGGGGCCGATGGTCCATTAATATTGCATCTTTGTACAGCATCTTAACACAGCGAGTTCAATCCTAAATTTTCACATGATGAGCGTTTAGCTATGGAATACATTTCTCAAAATATATTTGTGGAATATCCCCATAAATTATACCGTTTTCCAACTGTCTACGTACATATACTAGGGATCTCCAATACCTGCTGCTGTCCCCCTTGTTTTCAATAACAAAAGCAGTTACCATTGTTTTATAGGCGGCTGCTAAAATGCCACTGTAGCCTATGGGCAACATTAAGCAAAGCTCTCTGGGAGACGGTACCAGAAATAAAGTGATTGCATGGATGGGGTCCTATCAGAACCCCTGTCCTGTGAACAATGGTAAGTGCCGACGATGTTTAATTAATTACTGCTACGATAAGTCTAATTTTCAGAAATAACTCACAATAATTAAACTTTTCTCAGAATTTGTGTCAAAGTCTCTGCTGAAGACATAAAACTCTAGTATCGATTTGGGGTATAGATGAAGTGGTAACGAAAGACATAAAAAAAAACTAGCAAAAAAAACAGAAAAAGTTCTACATATCAGTTTTCAAGAGAAAGTTGGAAGTATTTTCTCATCACATATAAATAAAGCAGTAATAGTTTATCAATCCAAAACAGGTATATATAATATTACAATCATATACTGTATTTTGAAGGATAGATATGCAATTAAGGATTTTTGCTGATTGCAACACAGCTTTTGCAACCAAAACGAAAGGGAAAAGGAGTTGAAACTTCAGTTTATGTAACAAAGTAATTGGGGATGTAAGATTTAAGAAATGTTTAAATTAGTGTTGACTTAGTAAACAGAGCCTTTGATTTAATGCCATTCTTCCTGTTTGCTTTCTAATCTCCTAACAATTCAAACAGTTCCACTTTACTAAAATGCTTCATAAATACTAGGAATTAAAAACAGGCTGTTGTAATTGATTGTGTATGGAAGAAACTGGTGTTAAAATGAATTTCTGCTGCACTAATCTGTTCCAGATCATAACTATATATAATATTTATGAAGGCTGCACCTGGGACTGCAAATTCTCCTAAAATGCTCAGCAAGTTACTAAACAGCATTTCTTATTCCAGAGAAATCAGGTTTCCTAAACAAACTTAAAAGGTCAATGCAAATTTGAAGTTATATCTGGATACTACATAATAAAACCAGATAGTACTACAAGATAGACTATAGTCAAAAAGCTCTAGCATCTCCAGCGGGTTAGTACCTGACAAGGAGTTTTACAAATACTTTTGGGAGTCTCTACACAGACTTTACCATTCTGTTACAAAAACAAGGTCTGTAAATAGACCTTGAAGATAAGACAATGGGAGTCATTCTGACCCGATCGCTCGCTGCAGTTTATCGCAGCACAGCGATCGGGTCGGAACTGCGCATGCGCCGGCGCATGCCAGCCGTCGTTGCCTAGCGATCGCCTCTGAGGCAGAGGCGGTCGCTGGGTGGGAGGGGGATGGACGGCGGCGTGGTCCGGCCAACCCAGGTGTGGCCGGACCGTTGGGGGGGCGGGCCACAGCGGCTGCGTGACGTCACATGCAGCAGCTGCAATCCGGGGCAGCGAAGAGGTTCTCCCGGCCAGCCGCAGGAGCTGTGCTGGCCGGGAGTAACTCCTGAGATGCAAAAGCATTGCCGCTTTGCGATGCTTTTGCATTTCTGCGCGGGGGCGGCACTGACATGCTGGGCGTCCCCCCACATGTCTGAGTGCCTGATCATAGCTGCGCTAAATTTAGCACAGCTACGATCAACTCAGAATGACCCCCCCATGAGACATGGCGCCAAATGTAATACTGTGAGAGTTTCAAAAAGTGAGAGATTTGGTAAGGTTTTGCAGTTTTTTTTAAAGTGGCAATCATTTACACAGCAAGATCAACCTGATTTTGCTGTGTAAATGATTGCCACTTTAAAAAAAAAACTGGAAAACCTTACCAAATCTCTCACTTTCTGAAACTCTCACTCTATTACATTTTAACCCCTGGTGTTGTTTGTGATACAGAGTGGGGACATTAAAAATTATGGTCCAAATACCGGTTACAAACAGAATATAGAGAATAGCTCCATAAGCAAAAAATACAATATATGAAGCAGATCTTCCCTGTGTTTAATTGGATTCAACTAATATCGCTTTAACATCGCAATAAGCGGGTCGCACATGCGACTTGTACACGGGTCCTTACCTGGTGCAACTCGCTTGAGACCCCTTTCAGACTGGCGGCACCAACCCGGCAAATTGTTGGTGATGTGTGCGGTGGCAGCGCCTGGAGATCAGATCATCTCCAAGCGCCGCCTGTCCCTATATCGCCGCCTCTCCCTATAGAGTGACGGGTCTCGGGTCACATCGAGCCAGCATCTCGTTCACACTGTACTTCAACCCAGGAATAACCCTGCTTTATTCCCTGGTTGAAATACCGGGTCAGTTGTCCCCGGAAATTCTAGCATACCCCTTTCACACCGCACTTGGGGGGTAAATTCAGACCTGATCGCTCGCTAGCGTTATTTGCAGCGCTGCGATCAGGTCAGAACTGCGCATGCATATGCACCGCAGTGCGCAGGCGAACCACACAGGTACAAAGCGGATCGCCGCTCAGTGACGGGTTTGTGCGAAGGATCCAATCGCGCGGACGATCACAAGGAGATTGACAGGAAGAAGCCGTTTGTGGGTGGTAACTGACCGTTTCCTGAGAGTGGTTTGCAAAAAGACAGACGTTCCCAAGCGTTTGCAGGGAGGATTTCCGACGTCAATTCCGGCCCCGGACAGGCTGAAGTGTTCGCAGCGGCTGAGTAAGTCCTGGGATACTCAGAGACTGCACAAGATCTGTTTGTACAGCTCTGCTACAAATGCGTTCACACACTTGCACAGCTAAAATACACTCCCCTGCGGGCGGCGACTATGCGAACGCAGGGCTGCAAAAAAAAACCTAGCGAGCGATCAGGTCTGAATTAGCCCCCTAGACCCGCGTCGACTCAGCAATATACCGGGTTATTTGTGTGATGTAAAAGAGCCATGTGTCATGTATCTGTCCTTAGTGTATCTTCAGTAAGGCTGATCATCGATGCAGAGCATCAGTCAATGATGGGTACCAGATGAAGGAAGATATGAAGGACATATTTTAGAACTTTTACATTAAAGTTGAGTATTGATTTTTTGTTTATCATTCTTTTGAAATGCTGTTTTGTTACCATCACTTACTGTATATGTACCAATAAACTGTATTTCTATATTTTTTAATACTGAGTCTCAGAGTATATTTACTGGTTGACATAGAATAAAAGTAGAGAAGGATTACATCCAGAAAAGTGCACATATATTCAGATGTTTTAGTCAGATCCATGCAGGGCCGGCTCTAGGCACGTTCGACTAGAGCGGCCGCGCGGGGCGCCACCCTTAATGGGCGCCGCGCGCTGGCGCCGCCATAGTCTTACCTGGAGCCGGCCCTGTACACTGCAGGCAGCTCTCCCCGCCGTCCCCGGCCTTTCAAAACTGTGCGCTGCGCTGCGCGGCGCCGGCGTCTGACGTCAGACGCCAGACGCCGCGCAGCGCGCACCAAGCGGCCGGGAACAGTCGGTGGCCCTCAGGCTCAACAGCAGCACGTCCCCTCCCAGCGCCGCCGCAGGTATGTTGGGATCGTCGGGGCCGGGCACTGTGTGTGGGGGCACTGGCACTGTGTGGGGGCACTGGCACTATGTGGGGGCATATCTGCACTGTGGGGGCACTGGCACTGTGTGGGGGCATATCTGCACTGTGGGGGCACTGGCACTGTGTGGGGGCATATCTGTCGCTGTGGGGTCATATCTGCACTGTGGGGGCATTTATGAATCTTGCACTGTGGGGGCATTTATGTATCTGGCACTGTGGGGGCATTTATCTGGCACTGGGGGGCATTCATTTATCTGGCACTGCGGGGGGGGGGGGCATTTATCTGTGCACTGTGAGGGGGCATTAATGTATCTGGCACTGTGGGGGCATTTCTGGCACTGTGGGGGCATATCTGTGCTGTGGGGGCATGTATGTATCTGCACTGTGGGGGCATTTCTGTATCTGGCACTGTGGGGGCATTTCTGTATCTGGCACTGTGGGGGCATTTCTGTATCTGGCACTGTGGGGGTATATCTGCACTGTGGGGGCACTTATTTATCTGGCACTGTGGGGGGCATTTATTTATCTGGCACTGTGGGGGCATATCTGGCACTGTGGGGGCATATCTGGCACTGTGGGGGCATATCTGGCACTGTGGGGGCATATCTGGCACTGGGGGCATTAATGTATCTGACACTGTGGGGGGCAATAATGCATCTGGCACTGGGGGCATTTATGCATCTGGCAATGTGTGGGCATTTATGTATCTGGCACTGGGGGCATTTATGTATCTGGCCCTGTGGGGGCATATCTGGCACTGTGGGGGCAATTTTATATATGGCACTGTGGGGACATATCTGGCACTGTGTGGGCATTTTTATATCTGGCACTGTGGGGGCACTTATGTATCTGGCACTCTGTGGCCATTTATGTAGCTGGCACTGCTGGGGGGGGGGGCATGTCGCGTGTAGCTGGCACTGCTGGGGAGCATGTCGCGTGTAGCTGGCACTGCTGGGGAGCATGTCGCGTGTAGCTGGCACTGCTGGGGAGCATGTCGCGTGTAGCTGGCACTGCTGGGGAGCATGTCGCGTGTAGCTGGCACTGCTGGGGAGCATGTCGCGTGTAGCTGGCACTGCTGGGGAGCATGCCGCTGGCACTGCTGGGGGGCATGTCGCGTGTAGCTGGCACTGCTGGGGGGCATGTCGCGTGTAGCTGGCACTGCTGGGGGGCTTGTCGCGTGTAGCTGGCACTGCTGGGGGGGGCTTGTCGCGTGTAGCTGGCACTGCTGGGGGGGGGCTTGTCGCGTGTAGCTGGCACTGCTGGGGGGCATGTCGCGTGTAGCTGGCACTGCATGTCGCGTGTAGCTGGCACTGCTGGGGGGGCATGTCGCGTGTAGCTGGCACTGCTGGGGGGCATGTCGCGTGTAGCTGGCACTGCTGGGGGGCATGTCGCGTGTAGCTGGCACTGCTGGGGGGCTTGTCGCGTGTAGCTGGCACTGCAGGGGGGCTTGTCGCGTGTAGCTGGCACTGCTGGGGGGGCATGTCGCGTGTAGCTGGCACTGCTGGGGGGCATGTCGCGTGTAGCTGGCACTGCTGGGGGGCATGTCACGTGTAGCTGGCACTGCTGGGGGGCATGTCGCGTGTAGCTGGCACTGCTGGGGGGCATGTCGCGTGTAGCTGGCACTGCTGGGGGGCTTGTCGCGTGTAGCTGGCACTGCAGGGGGGCTTGTCGCGTGTAGCTGGCACTGCAGGGGGGCTTGTCGCGTGTAGCTGGCACTGCAGGGGGGCTTGTCGCGTGTAGCTGGCACTGCTGGGGGGCTTGTCGCGTGTAGCTGGCACTGCTGGGGGGCTTGTCGCGTGTAGCTGGCACTGCTGGGGGGCATGTCGCGTGTAGCTGGCACTGCTGGGGGGCATGTCGCGTGTAGCTGGCACTGCTGGGGGGCATGTCGCGTGTAGCTGGCACTGCTGGGGGGCGTGTCATGTAGTGTTCCCGCTAGGCGTCTGTGGCTAGGCAATGTGTCTCAGTGCTGTGCCTGGCGCAAAGTGTATAGGAGGTTCTACCTGGTGCAGTGTGTATTAGCTGCACTACTGTGTGGTGTAATGCAAATTGCCACTATTATGTGGCCACGTACCTTCCCCACGAAGTAACTCCCCTTAATTTTTGCTGCGCGCCTTCGGCGCGCACTGTCCATTCTTTGACATATAGGTATGGGAACAACAAGCAGTATGTACATCATTTTGCCCTCCTAACTTAAAAATGTGCCCTCCCTGTGATCAGCACCATGCCCTAAAAAGTGAACACTATCATGTGTAGCTGGCACTGCTGCGGGGCATGTCATGTGTAGCTGGCACTGCTGCGGGGCATGTCACGTGTAGCTGGCACTGCTGCGGGGCATGTCATGTGTAGCTGGCACTGCTGCGGGGCATGTCATGTGTAGCTGGCACTATACTGAAGACATTGTGTGTAAGGAACACTACTGTGGCTATGTGTAAGGCTGCTAATTGTGTGAAAATATGTTTATAGTTTGATGATATGAAGTTATGAGGCCACGCCCACTTTCCAGAGGCCACACCCACTTTTCCGGGAAAAGGGGGGGGGGCGCTTTTACATTTTCTCGCTCAGGGTGCTAGTAGGCCTGGAGCCGGCCCTGGATCCATGGTTTATGTGGACATAGGGATCAATTATCCAGTTCCTGTGGTAGGCTTAATTGATGTCATTTTCCATCAGGAACAAGACCAAGTTTTATGCATTGCAATGTGTGTACTGACATTAAGCACACTGTTAGCAAAACACACACACACACACACACACACACACACACACACACACACACACACACACACACACACACACAGACCCCCCCTCCCATATTTTAGTTCCCAGTTTATATGCATAACAAGAAAAGATCAAGTTCATTATTTTGTAATTTGTAGCTCAATTTGTATTTACATGAAACATCCCAACATTGTGTATACAGTATGTGTAAATTTAGCATCTGGTTTTTCAAACAAACACAAAGCAAGTGCAGACGATGCTGCTATCATAATGCTGACCTCAGACACTGATATGGCACAATAAGTCAAAACATGATAATACTGTGAAGAATATACATAAAATACTTTAACATGGGGCATTTTAAGAGAGGAGGGGACCCGCGTGCAGCCTCCATCGCGGGCCCCCTGCTCTATGCAGCAGTAGACTCTGGCATAATGCCAGAGTCTATTGCGCTTGCTCAGGTCTCCAGGAACGTGGCGCCAGTAGCGGATCTTGCCACGGGCAAGCAGGACTTTTGCCCGGGGCGCCGCCTTCCGCTATGCGTCTAGTTTCCCTTCGTGGGCTGCCCGCTGTGAAGGGAAACTAGACGCTCTGCATCTAGTTTCCCTTCCTGGAGAGGACATTCACTGTAATGATGTGCGGTGCGCGTTGACGTCATCGCGCACCGCACAGCAAAGGTCCTCTCCACGAAGGGAACTAGACGCTTAGTGTCTAGTTTACCTTCGTGGAGAGGACCTTTGCTGTGCGGTGCGCGATGACGTCATCGCGCACAGCACATCCTACAACAGTACAGGGGGCGTAACTGACCACGCCCCCTGTATGAAGCCACGCCCCCTAATGCCGCCCGGGCGCCAGAAGCCCCGGAACCGGCCCTGCGTGGCGCCTACGCAGGGGCGCTTTAAGAGTGGAGGAAGCCTGAGTGCAGCCTCCTCCGTTCGGGCCCCCTCCTCTCTGCTGGCAGCGCTGAGAGTCTGAGCACTAGAGCGCTCAGACTCTACTGCGCATGCGCAGATCTCTGGAAAAATGGCGCGGTGGCCATTTTCCCTGAGATTTCTCTACTGCGCATGCGCAGAACTCCGTGAAAATGGCCGCTGGGCCATTTTCACAGAGTTTTAATACCGCCGTGGACGTTGCCGCAGGACTCCGGAGGGGTGAGTATTTAGACAAAGGGTTCAGCGTATGCGGTGGGGGACCCCTCTGGACTCAGGGGCCCGTGTGCACCGCACACACTGCACCCATTATAGAAACGCCAGTGCGCCTACGCCTTGATCCCAGGGACATCTCCAGTGTGCATGCACAAATCACTCGGAAATGGCTGCAGCAGCCATTTTCCAAGTGATTTCTGTCCACAGTGCAGGGCCACCATCACAGGACTCCGGAGGGGTAAGTATAATATGCATGTGCGGTGTGGGCCCCCCTGGACCCAGGGGCCCATGTGCATCGCACACACTGCACACATTATAGAAATGCCTATGACTGTAACAGAGTGGTTCCCAAACTTTTTTGAATCACGGTGTCCTAGAGCATCAGAATGTTTTTCACGGCACCCTTAGTTTCTTATTGAGAAATTTAGAAACAAATATTAAATTGTGTTTATATGTCATCCTTAGGTTCAATTGTGTGATGAGGGGCGGGATTAGCTTCTGTTTATCTACATATCTTATGATTGACAGCCACTGACTATTACATTCACCATAAATAAATTGGTCCTGGACCACCAACCAGAGGCACCCTTGCATATGCCCTGATGCACCCCAGGGTGCTATAGCACATAGTTTGAGAACCACTGCTTTAAAACCTTTATATCAAGTTAATAAAAATAATTATAAAGATTCTACATCAATTAATCAATAGACATTATTAGTAAAACACACTGGGCCAGATACAATGATGCCCGAGATTGCCGGAGGTGCGAGATGCCGGGCAATTTCTGACTTTTTTTTTAAAGGGCCAATAATTTACAAGGCATGGTTTTGCCTTGTAAGTGATTGCCCCTTTAATAAAAAAAAGCCAGAGAACAGGCAGTATCTCGCACCTCCGACAAAAAGGGAGTGTGGCTTGAAGTGGAGAAGAGTGGCCTTGGGTGAAGGGGGCATGGCCTTACCACACAACCCCCGTGGTCATCATTTTAGGGGTGTGCCCAGCGCTCCCCGTGCAGCTGGTCAGCCCCTTTCTCACCTCCCTGCATGGCATCTATTTAGTGATCACCGCCTGCTTTGCAGAGCAGAGGTGATCACAGGCTCTCCCAACCAGCCCCCACCACCCACGGGAAACTGCTGCCCGCGGGTGGGACAGTGTCCGAATTGCGAGACAGTTGGAGAGTAGGAGGCAGGTATGGCGAAGTCTGAAATAGCCAAAGTGTTTTTACTTAGCCAAATACGTAGATATTTCTGTCCAGTCATTTATATATGAATTAAGGGGTGTGGTATGGAAGGTAGATAGTAACTAGGTCGACAGTGTCTAGGTCAACCACTATTGGTCGACAGTAACTAGGTCAACAGGGTCTTTAGGCCGACATGGTCTAGGGCGACAGGTCAAAAGGTCGACATGAGTTTTTTATGTTTTTTTGTGTAGTTCTCTTCGTAGAGTGACCGGTAACCCCAATTAGTGCACCGTGTCCCCTCGCATGTCTCACTTTGCTCGCCATGCTTCAGGCAAGGAGCTTCGCTCGGCACAGATTACCGCTCTAATTGTAGTCCACGTGGATCGTTAAGTATGAAAATGTTCAAAAGAAGAAAAAAATTGTGAAAAACTCATGTTGACCTTTTGACCTGTCGACCTAGAACATGTCGAGCTAGAGACCCTGTCGACCTAGAGACCGGATCCCGAATTAAGAGTGGTTAATTTTGTCTGAATTTACAGTTACTTCAAACGACAAGGGTGTCGCATAGAACTGAGGTGCTGGTACTTGCACTAATATATTACATTCAATGACGGAAGTTGTACGGACACAGGGGGTCATTCCGAGTTGATCGCTCGCTGGCGATTTTCGCAGCGCAGCGATCAGGTGAAAAAACTGCATTTATGCGCATGCGTATGGCCCGCAATGCGCACGCGCGACGTGCGGGTACAAAGCTCTTTGTGGTTGTGCACTGGTTCTAGCGAAGTTTTCCTTCGCACTGACGGCCGCAAGAAGATTGACAGGAAGGGGGCGTTAATGGGTGTCAACTGACCGTTTTCAGGGAGTGTTTGCAAAAACGCAGGCGTGGCTGGGCGGGTGTATGATGTCAAATCCGGATACGAATAGGCTGAAGTGATCGCAAGCGCTGAGTAGGTTCAGAGCTACTCAGAAACTGCACAAACTGTTTTTGCAGAGCTCGGCTGCACATGCGTTCGCACTTCTGCTAAGCTAAAATACACTCCCCAGTGGGTGGCGGCATAGCGTTTGCACGGCTGCTAAACACTGCTAGCGAGCGAACAACTCGGAATGACCCCCATAAATCCCAGCCACAAACGTGAACACCTTTTATAATCCTCAATAATATATACTGGAAATTCCTCACTGATAACCAGATTCAGGTTGTTTGTGACCCTAATAAGTGACAGCTGAAGATCGGCTCCACATATCATTGACACCAGTGGAGAACGCCAGTTAAAATAATTAGCGACAAAGAGATAAACACAACAAAATCTGTCATTTCACGCAAGCTGACATTTACCAACATCTTTATATCTCACATTGTATGTGGTAATCATAACAACACATACTGTAATGACAACTTTATTTCTACTGGTGAAAAGAACCCCCCTGGGTCATTTACTCATTAATCTCCTACTGATAAAGTGATATGCAACACTGTCTTATTTACTTGTATGTAAATAGCGGGTTCCATCAATGATATAGCAATAGAAGACAGACTGTGTGAGGTGACAAGTGCTACTGGTATGTAGTACTGCAGTTATTTATTTTTCAGTGCATAAGGAAAACAATAGGCACACGGTTGATAAAACACTGTAAGATTCACAGCAATCGAGAACAAAATATTTTAATTGAGTTAACATGGATACTACGGATCACTAATACCAAGAGTAGGTTAAATTGCTTATGATTCTCAAAGATGGCATAATATGCATCCAAATTCTGCGTTTAAAAACAAATTATTTAGAGACTGTATTTAGGTTTTAAAAACAACAGAAATGCTGATACAGTACTGTATCAAGGTGGCGGGGACAAAAAATTAGAAAAAAAACTAGAAATAGATTTTCTTGCAACAAATGAATACACTTTTTAATTTGAGCCATGTTCCTCACATTTCATGGGTTGGCCCACTGTCCCAGGAACCGGAGACATTCCTCCAAATTCGTAAAGCAGAGTAGACTTTTGGGGGAAGGGGGGGGGGACTATTTCAAACAAAAATTCTGTTTAGAGTAGGAATGAAATGGATAACTTGGTGTGCTTACATTGACACAACTAACTACAGTGTGTATGAGGACCTCATCAGCTGCAAAACATCAGAATCAGACTGGACAATCTAATTTGTCAGTCAAACAGTTGTTTCTTATTTTTAAAGTAATATAACTGGCAGCAGTGGCAGAACTAGCGAGTGGTGGGCCCAGGTGCGACAAAATGCTTTGCCCCCCCAACACCCACCTCATCCCATCCAAGTCCAGCCCCTCACCCCTGGAGAGGATCTGGTGAGGGGGACCTGCTCAGGGCCAGGGAAATGGATACCTGGCAACAGTGCAGTAACTAGACATTTTAGCGGTGTGTGCAAGAAACGGCATCAGAGTCCCCCCACTCCATGTAAAACAGGGGCAGTGCGCGCCGCAGGCGCGCGCATAAAATATAGGGGCGTGGCTTCGTGGGGAAGGGGTGTGGCCACAAAATAATTCCAATTCATATAACGGTGCACAGTAGTCTCCATTATTCAAATTACGCCGCACAGTAGCACCACTACACCAGGTAGAGCCCCTTTTACACCTTACAGCGGACAGATTTCCCTTTTTACACATTACGGCAGACAGTGTCAACCTTTTACACATTACGGCAGACAGCCTCCCCTTTTTTACACATTACGGCAGACAGCGTCCCCTTTTTACACATAGTGGCAGACAGCGTCCCCTTTTTGCACATTACGGTAGACAGCGTCCTCTTTTTACACATTACGGCAGACAGTGTCCCATTTTTACAAATTACGGCAGACAGCGTCCCTTTTTTACACATTACGGCAGACAGCGTCAACCTTTTACTCATTACGGCAGACAGCGTCCCCTTTTTACACATTATGACAGACAGCGTCCCATTTTTACACATTACGTCAGACAGCGTCCCCTTTTTACACATTACGGCAGACAATCCCCCTTTTTTACACATTACGGTACACAAATTCCCCTTTTTACACATTACGGCAGACAGTGTCCCCTTTTTACACATTACGGCAGACAGCGTGCCCTTTTTACACATTACGGCCGACAGTCCCCCTTTTTTACACATTACGGCAGACAGATTCCCCTTTTTACACATTACGGCAGACAGCGTCCCCTTTATTACACATTACGGCAGACAGCGTCCCCTTTTTTACACATTACGGCAGACAGATTCCCCTTTTTACACATTACAGCAGGGTGACACATGGGAGGGGTAACAGGGAGACGCAAAGTGCTGACAGGGAGAGGCAGGGTGCTGCCAGGGAGAGGTAGCAGGGTGACACCAGGGAGGGGTGACATAGAAAGGCAGTTTGATATAAATATTACAATCTGCAGTGCTTACCTACAGCCAAAACTGCAGCACCATCTTGGGGCTTAACACTGGGGGCGGTCATGAGATCCCCGGCGCGGGCGGCAAGCAGGACAGCCTCAAGCAGAGGAGATCCGATGGAAGCTGGGTCGCAGGTCAGAGCAATCAGGGAGGGACTGAGGAGCGGGGAGGAGAGGGGATTGTGGCCCCTCCTCTTCTTCCAGCCGGACTGTAACAGAGCTGCTGTCAGCTCTATTACAGCCTAAACTGCTACTGGCCGCGGCGTGCAGCGCGATGTTACTGGCGGCAAGTGGAGAAGGTTCGGGCGGCATCATAATGAGTCAATGTGACTCATTATGATGCCAGCAGCTTTGGGCCCCTTCACTGCGTTGGGCCCCAGTGCAATGCACTGGTTGCACTGGCGCAAGTTCCGCCACTGACTGGCAGACTGAATAGATTTAAACCTGGAAAGAAGCGTGGAAAGAAGCCCTTAGGCTTCTATAGGGTAAAACTAGCTATAGCTGGCTTTACCCTGCAAGTCGGGGGTTTAGTACATTTGGAAATGTGGTAAAAACCCTAAAAAACTGTTTTGTTTTATTGTACTGCATTTCTTCTTTAGTACATCCCGCCTAGCAAGGGCGTAGCTACCATAGGTGCAGGAAGTGCAGCTGCTATGGGGCCCAGAGCTGAGAGGGGCCCACCTTCCCTGTCAAAGTTACGTGTTATATAAATTTTTGTGATTGGGTGGTACATAGGGGTCCTTTCAATCTTCTTCCTTGGGGCCTGCAATATATCTAGGTATGCCCCTGGACTTGCTCATTGTAGTGTGGTATAATATGAACTGGAGGGCATTTTTGTAATTTTATAATATATGAACCGGGGCACTGTACGGGGAGCACTATATATCAAAATGTGAGTTTGGGGTACATTATGGCATAATGTGTACTGGCAGCTCTGAAATGTGATATAGGGTGAACTTGAGCACTACTACGATTCATAAAAGAAACTAGGGCACTACTATGGGGCATAACATAAAATAAGGCTCTACCATGGTTCAGAAAATTAACTAGGGCACTATTATAGGGCATAAAATTAACAACTGCTGCAGAGAAGTGTCTCTCTAGAAGCATTGGGACGGGGGCCCCTTCAAAATGTTGCTATGGGGCCCACAAAGTTCTGGCTACGCCCGTGCCGCCTAGTAACAGAACTGTGCACAGCATCAGTCAGAAAACCTGCATTGTTTTATTGTGATGCCTCTCCATCTCTTTAAAATTAAATACAGATGTGTCCTCAAACATCTAGCCTCAATACGTAATGCAGCGTGAGATGCCTGGCATGAGTGAGCCACCAGGTCCAGTGCAGCTCTGTTGGCGTTGGTGTCTTTTTCCCCCCGAAAATGCGTCTTAGTCGCAATGCAATGCGACTAGGATACACCGGGATGCAACACTTGTATATTGTGTGTGAATGAGTCTGTATAAGTAGCACAATGGAACTTGTGGAAAAAACTGTGACTGCTACATTGTTACGTATACGTATACAGATTCAGAGACTCAGTCACATACAGGTATACAAGTGTCACAAATCAAATTAATGAGCACAGTCTCCTGGTGCATCCTAGTCGTACTGTGTTGCGACCAGGGCCAGACTGCCCATCTGGAACTTTAGGCAAATGCCAGAAGGGCCGTTGGGTTGGTGGGCCGGTCCTGTCACAAAGAGACCCGGGAAGGTCACGCACAGCGCAGCCCCCGGCTCTCCGGTCTGACCGCTCCCTCGCCCCCCTCTCATCTCCATGGAAATTAGGGTGTACCGCAAGTCCATGCCACCCTGACTCGCGGCACACCCACATCTTTTGTGCCCATGTGCCCCCGTTCATGGCGCGTGGGCATTTGGCGCATGCGTGTACGCACATGCCAGGGTCGATTTCATCCCCCAGTCCGTCCCGGGTTGTGACTAAGACATAAAAGGACTTTCAAGTGGGGCTGTTTGGCGTGACTGCAGCAATGATATATGAGGACACATCTTTGCTAACAAAAAATCTCCAACATGAAACCGAAAGTTGAATGATGGCGGTCACTCCCCTCTTCTGAAAATAAAACAAAAGAACAATAAACTGTATACTGACCAGTGGCGGATTTTACCTAGGAGCTGCAGTACTACAGCACCACCAGCAAAATCTGCCACCCACAGGGACCATCTAGCAGTGGCAATAACTTCCTATAGGAAGCGCTCTCTGCTGATCACAGCCAGATAGGCAGTCCCAGGGGGAGGTGTTTTCATCCCCTGGGATGAGCGCTTCCCAATAAAAGCCACTCCCATGCTATAACGTCAGCCCTATCTGGCTTCTATGGGCTGCAGCTGATGCAGTCCCTAGAAGCTAGTCTGTTGAGCAGTGCCAGAGTTAAGCCCCGATCCAGAGCCTTGCCTCCTGTTGAAGTCAGCCAACAATCACCTGGAGAATAGGGAGGAGAGGGCTGCAATCCCCCCTCCCCCACCACCACCGCCACCACCATACAGGTAACAAGCTGCTGCTGATATGTACTCTAATTAAATAAATGTCTGGCTATCAACTTAATGTTTTGGGGCATAACTGCAGACATTTATGAAACTGGTGCACAGGAAATATGTTCCATAAACCAAACCAGCCAATGAGACGGTTTCTTTTCTTTACTAAAAACACTGTTAAAAAAAATATTGTTACAGCCTGACTCGTTACTACGAGTTACATATAGTCGTTCCTATGAGCTGGCCTTAATAAATGTCAATAAGTATTTATAGCAGATACTGAAATTGATTTTAATTCTTAAAATGTTATTCAGGAAACCAAATAAATATTCTAGAAGAAAATAAAATGCTGGAACAAATACTTAATGCTGCTCGTATTGCAAAGAACTTAACTTTAGCTTGTTCAA
Organism: Pseudophryne corroboree; assembly: GCF_028390025.1. Lineage (NCBI taxonomy): Eukaryota > Metazoa > Chordata > Amphibia > Anura > Myobatrachidae > Pseudophryne > Pseudophryne corroboree. Next base: position 825,980,912 of record NC_086447.1, read on the forward strand.
AAGAATTACATCTGGGGCAATTGAAAAACCAAGAGGATTGCGCCGATTAATATTGGTCGGAATACAGAAGAGATTAACTGACTAAAATGAATGCAACAGGCACTTATGAGTAGAGCTCAAAGTGAGATCAAAGTCTAAGGGCGATATCCAATTAGCCGTGGTAATTTAACGCGGCTAATTGACCCGCCCAGGGCTATCCAATTAGCCCCGAAGACGGCGCTCATCAAATAAATCCAGATAAAATGCCCCATTTTCACAATTGTGGTTGCGATAACACACAGGTCTAGGAAGTTATACCAGATCCTGTGTGTTTTTGCCAAAAAATGGGTAATTTCTCGGACGGAAAAAGCAGGCTACAATTGTATTGCCCAATAACGACCATCGGGCAAATATTATGGTAAAAGCCCTTCTTTTTTCTGCCAATTTTCTTTCTAGGGCAATTGGATACCCCCCATAGAGAGATCCCACCCCGGCTTCTATATGTCCATCTTACACGGCAGTGTAATCTCTTTATACTTTTCTCTGTCTAAATTAAAAGAACTCTATAAAAGCTGTTATAAAACTGCTGATAAATCCTGAATGTTCTTTCCAGGCAGCCAAATGTAGTCTATGGAGCAATGATATTTCCTCATTAAAACAATAATGTAATACTGAACTCTGAATCACTGCCAGATATTTTAATACAGATATTGTATTATATACCCATTATAAAAACTGATGCAGTAGCTCAGTCATGCAGAAAAGGAAAGGGAAAATGGATAATAATTTGTTATATCTTATAATTACTACAAATGTGCTTTAGTTAGGATTAGCGTTAAAATATAAACTCTGTGGGTCTTAGGTTTGCACACTTGAGTGTCATAAAATCAGATTATATAATAAAAAGACTTCAAAATTCTCTTTGGACAGTCAGGTGTTTATAGTTGACAGAAATGAAAAGCTACCTGTCACCTACACTAAATGGAGGCAGCCATTTTGAAGACTAATTCAGTAGTCACTGGAAGGGAGCGTATTAATTTTTTAGGAAACACCATCACCACCAAGTCACCTTAGTAAACGTTTCTTCTTAGATTAAATGATATTTATGGGAATGTTGCTTACAGTTTAGTTAGGAATCACAATTCTAATCACTAGTGAACTAATATACGAATATTGTTTCAGCCCACAAAATGTCTTTGTCTAATGTAGGACACCTATATTTCCATTTAAATGAATCAACGCTGTAATGTAATTAAAATTGAATATGGTTTGAAATATATTCTTAAACTATATGTACTCTTTCAGCTTTAACAAAGTAAGACTACATTTGCAGAGCAGACTGTTGGGCCAACCCACTCTTCTGTCCCTTCACCCACCTAATGTAGTGCAATTAGAGTTTTACATTTTGTCCAAAGTTTTCTTGGGACAGTGAAGCAGTTGCAGGGGGCTAAGCATGGCACTGTGCTAGAAGCTTGGGTCTCCAAAAGGAGAAGAACCCCATTTATTCCCACCCCTTGGATCCATAAGCCCCTTTAAAGGGTAAAAAAAAATATTTAGGTCATCCTTCATTGATGCTATGTGAGCCAATTGACATCCCCTTCCCATGAAGCCATAAGGCCCCATAGGGACAGGGATCTTCGGGCCCAACAATGACAAACGGCTAGGGTGGACCCCCTTCTCCCTGAGATCTGACAAAGTGGGTCATTCCAAGTTGATCGCGCGCTGACGATTTTCGCAACGCAGCGATCAGGTGAAAAAATGGCATTTCTGTGCATGCGTGTGCCCCGCAATGCGTACGTGCGACGTACGGGTACAAAGCTCTTTGTGGTTCTGCTCAGGTTCTAGCAAAGTTTTCCTTCGCACTGGAGGCCGCAAGAAGATTGACAGGAAGGGGCCGTTTCTGGGTGTCAACTGACCGTTTTCAGGGAGTGTTTGCAAAAATGCAGGCATGTCTGAAAAGGCGTTCGCTGGGCGGGTATATGACGTCAAATCTGGACATGAATAGGCTGAAGTGATCGCAAGCGCTGAGTAGGTTCAGAGCTACTCAGAAACTGCACAAACCGCAGAGCTCGGCTGCACATGCATTCGCACTTCTGCTAAGCTAAAATACACTCCCCAGTGGACGGCGGCATAGCGTTTGCACGGCTGCTATAACTAGCTAGCGAGCGATCAACTCGGAATGACCCCCAGTGTCTCCCTGAGAACTTCAGTTCCCCCATAAGGAAAGGGTCCTCCAATAGCTTAAGGAGAGGACAATCGGTAAGTATCTCCTGCAAAATTCCTTAAAAAAAAAAAGGTACACAAAAAACCATTGATGGGTAAAGTGTTCAATAGGTACAGAAAATGTGCAGCAACTAAATAAACAGTGCAGGCTTTCCGCAAGAAATTGTCCTTGCCTCAGCCAGAAGTCTAGGGCAAGGGAAAAATAGTGCTGCCTGAAAATAAAACATGCAAGTGACTTTCTAAGTGAAATGGTGGTGCCTGGTGGCCATCCCACTTATGTACAAATAAGGTCTTTGCATTATGTACGGTATTGTATGGAATAATTACATCAGTTTTGGAACATTTTAAACGCTGCATGCCTTCCTAACTAGGAGATCTCAAGACCTGTCCAGCGCTTTAAAAGAGAGTTCACTTCGGCCACGCCAATCTTATGTTTAATAATCTTAACACCCAGATATATAAATTGGTGTGTTTTCCAATTATAGTTATAGGACATTTTAATTCTATGTAGTTTATCCCCGTGATGTTAAAGGCAAGTGCCTCTGTTTTTGAGGTGTTAAGCTTTTATAAAGAAGCTGCACTAAGCCTACCTATAAAATAATGTAATATGGGGAGGCAAGATCACGGGTGTGTAACAAACAGCAATACATCTTCCAGGGGTGGATTGATATGGCAAACCAGCCCGGGAAATTTATGGAAACAGCCCTAATGGGGGTGTGGTCTGATGAGGGGGTGGGGTCTGTTGAGGGGGTCATGATCCCTCCTCATAGGGCCTGATTGTATGCAGTTGAGGACTCCTTTGAATTTTTTGCTGCAGTTATATCTGAGACCAGGGGCGGATTGGGAACTAAAAGTGGCACTATAAAATTTTGTAGAAATGGGCCGAAACAGGCAGCACAAGAGGTATAACATACCGTGTAGCCATGGCAGCATCACTGGATGGCAGAGTTGCTGTACTGCAGAGATGGTATAACAGAATGAATGGGGACAATGCAGTGTACTGAGTGTAGTGGGCTGCCTGTCATGTGGGAGGTGCGGCCACATGACAACACAGAAAATATGAAAGTAGGCATCTCTGTCTAGTGCCCTATGATACAGGGAAAACTTCTGAAATAAAACCATTGCTGAACACCCTGGCTGTAGGATTTGGATATAAGGCAAGAATAAGATTCAATATATTCCCACTGAAGCCAAATTTTGCTAAAATTGTTTGAAGATACCACCAGTGATGGTGATCAAACGCCTTTTCTGCATCTAAGGACAAAACCCTTCTAGTCCTATCTGCGTCTTGTCTTCCTCTTACAAAACCTACTTGATCCGGATGGATCAATTGGGGAATACGGGGGGATAACCAAGAAGAAATTTGTTTAGCGAAAATATCGGTATTGAGCAAAGCTATTGGTCTATAATTTTTGCGCTCATTCATATTTTTCCCTGCTGTAGGAAGTGTAATGATTTGAGCTTCCAACATCTCCCTATGTAAAGAAGCACCAGGATTTTTGTATGACTAAAGCAGTTGTTAATATTGGGAGAATGAATCATTTGTGCGTGGCCTGTTCAGTAAGACCCTCCTGCAGCTACAAGCTTTATTACAGGGTGACACTGAAAAAGCAGATCACATCTGGTGCATGCATAGGTTTTACAGAGGAGTGTGCTCCAGCTCTATATCCTGCTCCTTTACTGTGAAGCCAGGCAGACACCTGTACCAAGATGGCCACGCAACCTCACATGTACTGTACATGCACGACCCCACAACCCTACTCCATCTTAGAGGAAACCGTTAAAAAGATACAACGGAGAAACGTGTCAAGGACGATCCATCATCTGGACTTTGAAACCTATATATACCTGGGTTATTGCTTCTACCTTACAAACCACAGCACTGGCGCTGGATATTATCCTTAGCAAAGGAAAAAGGTGGAGCGGCACCTAATAAGGAGAGACAAGGCAGCGTGCAGCTGCAGCCGGACACCACGATCCACGCAAACACAGTGCTCACCCCGGCTGGGGATAAAGAGGAGGTGACGGGCTCTGGTAACTAAGCGACTCCGGCGAAAGGTACATCCAGCGGCGGGCTGCCGCAGCCGGGCACTGCTTTTTTACTTTGAACCGCATACCTGCAAGTGACTGTGAGGAGGTGAGATCACAAACATACCAATCACCTGTTGTTTGGCAGCAATAATTGTCACAATTGTGCCTACTAAGGAACAATATTCCAGGAGTTATAAGTTTATACAGTAAAGTACAAACGGTAATTTATATTCTGCATATACTCTTCAGTGGAAATAACAACAAAGAAGTCAAAACATCCTTTCCATCCAGGTATCAGCTGGCCGTAGATGGAAACTAAAGACTGTTAAGTGACTATAAGATGACACCTTTGTAGCAATATAATTACAAATCTATACCTTAGTGTTTCAAAGTAACCATTTGGTGTTTTATACAAGTGTGTGTTGAACTAATCAAAGCAGAGTTCTTTGTATTATATTTTATTGTTTAATAAATGTTATAAAGATAATGCACTCTCTGAGAGATAAATATATATGTATATATGCTCAAAAAAAGATCTCCATCTTAGATGTTCCTGACAGTAGATCACTGCACAGGGAAATCTTACTGCAGATATCAGCATCACCGATTCCACTGTCCCTGGTAACATTAGCCCTTAATCTGTACTTCACTCTGTTCCCAGGGTTACCACTAACAACCGCTGTGATCCTAAATAAACCTTCAAGCCTGCTTAAGGCTGGTGCCTAGTCTATTACACCAATAGGACATATCAGCATCCATTACAGTTATTTCAAGTCATATAATATTGAACTACACTTGAGAAAGGCAAACATAGGTAATATCGGGTTTTGTAAATAGAAGCCCTTTCTGTCTGTTGTGCCTCACTGTATTTTGCAAGTTGTAATTTCACTTGAATTAAATTATTTACATAGAAAGTCATGCTCAATAACTGAATCGGTTACTATTATAAGAACGTTTTATAAGTATTGCGTTCTAAAGCTATAGTAAATGCTACAGTGTAGATTACACAAACAATTAGCATTTTCTGGTTCAGGTAATAATCAGACAATTGTTTCTGATTCCCCATTAACAGTGAGCTCCTTCTCCCTCTGCACCCTGTTTTCTGGTTAAATGGTACTAACTGCTATCATTTAGCTTTTTACGACTTTATAAAAAATAATAATATTGTTTTTGGTATTAATACCATGAGGTAGAAAGAGCGTCATACCTGACTATCTTTTAAAATGCATTTGACTAGTGCCCAAGGGTAGCATAATGTCACAGTGGTTAGCAATGCTGGCTCACAGCACTGGGGTTCAAATCCCACCAAGGTGCTGTGTGGAGATTGTATGTTCTCCCTGCTTGTTATTATTCTTATATGCTCCACAGGGCGGACCAAGTTTGTTTGGGGCTCCAGGACAACTAACATGAGGGGGCCGTTACTAATAAAATTGTAAATAAGATGTACTGGTGATGTTATTAGGAAGCACTACATATATGTCAAACACAGTGTAGTGCTTCAGTTCACATTGTACCACAGTGCCCCCCGTGCAGGGTTGTATTTCCCACTAGGCACGTGTCTAGGTGTGACACTTGCTGGGGCGGTGGCACAGCATGCTCACTTGCATGAGATCCCTACTAAGCAGATGGCCAAAGGAAGCCAGGTGATTATTATTATTATTATTATTATTATTATTTTTATTTTTTTTGTCATTATGACTTATTTTTTTTATTTCGAAAGTGGTGAGAGTAAATTCTGATGGTAGAAGGGGGTTGAGGTTGGTGTTGCTTTGGCAGCTGGGAGCTCTCAACGTGAAGGGGGCAGTGACATGATGGGGGGGGGGGAATTGATAATGTTGTGCTTATGGGCAGCCTGACCCCTAATTTCGCCCCTGCCCCCATGCAGCTGATGTAGCTATGTGTGGGAACCCTGGGGCAACTGCCCCAGCTGCCTGTTTATTAATGTTTCACTGATGCCACAAGTGAGGACAGGGCTACATGTGACAGGGGCAGTGTTATTATTTGAGGAGGGGAATGAAGGCAGCAGGAAGTCACAGACTAAGACTTATATAATAGATGGGACAGAGGGGCAGATGTACTAACCCTGGAGAAGTGATAAAGCAGTAAGAAAGAAACGATAAGTGCAAGGTGATAAAGCACCAGCCAATCATTACAGGTTTGAAAAATGACCGTTAAGTGCTGATTGGCTGGTGTGTTATCACTTTCCACTTATCACTGCTTTATCACTTGTCCAGGCTTGATACATCAGTACTATATATAAGGAGATGAGTGATGAGTCAGCGAGGACAATGTTGCATATGACTGGGGCAGCAATATGGTGTGAGGAGGGGAATGGAGGCAGCTTAAAGCAGTAACTGGAGAGTTAGATTTGGAAGTTAGTGGAAGAAGTTATCTCTAACTGTCCACAATAGTCAGTAGCGCAGTAGTGATGATCATGTCTAACTTATGCAGCAATATAGGTTAATAACGAGGTGCATTTGATATTCCTCTCCGCTCTTTGAAGACGCTCCTTTTTGTGCTAGTGACTATAAGATCTCTTGTTACAATAATTACTTCTGCTCCCAAAGAACAGCAAATAAGAGGTATTGGAAAGCCTGCTCACTTATTTGTGTGTTTGTATTCCCTGCAATGAAAATGGACACACTTCATGCCATGAAGATATATCAGTGTACTGGGAGATCCGCTCTACATCCTCAGTGGAATCCTTAAATTCCATGAGAAGGAACCATTGGAAGAAAACATTCCAGAATCCAATGTGTGGGGAGCCACAGTCAGAGACACCAGAACCACGTCAACAGTGAGCTATATAACGATATATGTGGTGTTATATGAAGTCCTTATAGTGACAACTACAGATGAATGGATTTATTAAAGAAGAATTAACTACATTGTTGCTGAAGTAAACCAGGATGTAGTCACGATCCCAGCGTTTGTGATCCTGGCCGCCAGGGGTGAGGGCTATTCCCGCTCCATAGAGTGGGAATAGAACCTGTGGCGAGCGCAGTAAGCCACTGAGCCCGCAAGGGGCTTCGTTGCGATTTCCTCCCTGCCGACTGCCGGTATCCCGAACCCAACCCGATAAACCATGTCATTGCTGAGCACAGTATACTGACACAGTAGTAATGTTACGTAATGCCGAACCGGTTAAATATTTTAACTAGCACTAGTACTGTGTCGGCATACAGTGTGACTATCACCAAATGACCCAGCTCCCCATGGTTATGCCACATGGGGAGCTATTTACAAATGCACATTTATTAACTAGAGGAGGCTTGATGGGTGTAGGGTGTAAAATTTAGTAATTAGCAATGTCCAAATCACTAAATATGGCCCTGACTAATACACTAAAAGCTAAAATATTTCTATAGACAAATGGCTGTTCCAGACAATCCATGATTTAATGTAGCAGCTAAATCACTCAAATCTCATGGCTGCCTGTAACCAGGGCCGGTGCTAGGGTGTTCGGCGCCCCCCTGCAAACTATAAAATTGCGCCCTCCCATATTCCGTTGGCGTGCGCCGGGAAAAGGGGTGTGGTCTCACAAGTAAGGGGCATGGCCACACAATAGTACCCCCATTTAAAATTACGCCACAATGTAGCACAATCTTATTAATCTTATACGTAATGCCCCACCCGTAGTAGTAGCGTCCTTATATGTAATGCACCCCAGTAGTAGTAGCACCCTTATACATAATGCACTCACAGTAGTAGTAGCATCCTTATACATAATGCCCCCAGTAGTAGTAGCATCCTTATACATAGTGCCCCCCCAGTAGTAGTAGCATCCTTATACATAATGCACCCAGAGTAGTAGTAGCATCCTTATACGTAGTGCACCCCCAGTAGTAGACGCGTCCTAATATACGTAATGCCCCCCCCAGTAGTAGAAGCGTCCTTATACGTAGTGCACCCCCAGTAGTAGAAGCGTCCTTGTACGTAATTCCCCCCTAGTAGTAGTAGCGTCCTTATACGTAATGCCCCCCCACAGTACTAGTAGCGTCCTTATACGTAATGCCCCCCCAGTAGTAGCATCTTTACATGTAATGCCCCCCCCCCTGTAGTAGTAGCGTCCTTATGCCTAATGCCCCCCCCAGTAGTAGCATCCTTATACGTAATGCCCCCCCAGTAATAGTAGCGTCCTTATATATAATGCCCCCAAGTAGTAGTAGCGTTCTTATACGTAATGCCCCCCCCCCAGCAGTAGTAGCGTCCTTATACGTAGTGCACCCCCCGTAGTAAAAGCGTCCTTATACGTAATTCCCCCTAATAGTAGTATCGTCCATATACGTAATGCCCCACAGTAGTAGTAGCGTCCTTATACATAATGCACCCCCAGTAGAAGCCTCCTTATATGTAATTCCCCCGTAGTAGTAGTAGCGTCCTTATAAGTAATGCCCCCCCCAGCAGTAGTAGCGTTGTTACGTGTAATGCCCCCCCTGTAGTAGCGTCCTTATACGTAATGCACCCTCCCAGTAGTAGTAGCGTCGTTATGCGTAAAGCCCCCCCTGTAGTAGTAGCATCCTTATACGTAGTGCACCCACAGTAGTAGTAACATCCTTATATGTAATTCCCCCCTAGTAGTAGTATCGTCCTTATAAATAATGGCCACCCCAGTAGTAGCGTAGTTTCACGTAATGCCCCCCTGTAGTAGTAGCGTCCTTATACGTAATGCCCCCCTAGTAGTAGTATCGTCCTTGCATGTAATGGCCTCCCCCAGTAGTAGCGTCATTATACGTAATGCCCCCCCAATACTAGCATCCATAAAGTGCGCGTACGCAGACATACCTCACACACACAATTCACACATATATACACACACATACACACCCACCCACCATATGCACACATACACACTCACCATATACACACACACACACACACCACTTACCTAAGCCAGTCTCCCTCTGTACTGCAGCCTGGTCAGTGTAGCTCCGCCCCTTCTATCCCGTTTAGCCCCGCCCCTTTCGGCCCGTTTAGCTCCGCCCCCTTCTGTCCCGTACTCAGCCGCTGTCACACGGGGAGGGGAGGCAGGAGGTTTTTCATTCAGCAGGCGCTGCTGCCAGTGACTGTCATACCGTGACAGTCACAGCAGCAGCAGGGGGACAGGACGGCGCAGCAGTGAAGGGATTCAGAGCAGGAAGAGCGCCTCTCTGTCCCAGCGCCTCCCTGCACTGCATCCCTTCGCTGAGCAGGTAGCGCCGGGCCTGCCTGTAACCTACATACTGTACTATTACATATTCACCAAAAGTCCTATTAGGCACTGATAGACAGGACGGTCATGAGTGGATGTAAAATGTGGAGAGAGATTTAGATTTGGGAGTGGTGTGTACAAGCTAAAATACAAATTGCAGTGTAAAAATAAGGCTAACATTTGTAAGCTATGTGCAAAAGCAGACAGTATTTACCCTGCACAGAAAAAAATATAAATGTATTTGCTACCCTTGCATTGAAGCATGGTTTGTTCCAGATGCAACGTTTACTGGCATATTTATAATGTGGTGCACATGGGCCTCTGAGTCCAGGTGGAGCCAACACCGTACACAATGTACCCATTTATCGAATGCGTAACCCTCCGGAACCCCGCTGTACCAATCACCGGGAACGTTGTGTCCCAGCATTTTGCGCACACGCTGTAGAGAAATCGCTACTCAGACTCTACAGCGCTGCCGGAAGAGAGGAGGGGGCCCAGGTGTAGAAAGCTGCACATGGGCATCCTCGTCTCTTAAAATGACCCTGGAAAAGTTACTTGGTATTTTTGCTTTACTTCCAAATGAGCATCAGACCCAGAATACACAGAGATAAACAGACGTTGCAGCACTTTTATCACCTTAGTATCTGTTTTGGTCCATTTGTCTAAAATAGAATTTCAAGCTCTGTCGTATTTACAATGCTTGTCCTACAGTGCAAAGGATTGTGGGATAACAATTTTATGCAACCATAAAATCTGTATCAGATGTACCATGCGCAATACTAAACTGTATTATCTGTGATTTTAAACACATCTGGATATCTTTTCAGTAAAGACAATGATGCATATAATATGATTACAGAAATAATGGGACATGAGTGACAGGCTAGCTTTAGACAATAGTATCCTGCATGAATAATATAACATTAAATGTAGCTTTTCATTAACTCCACACAAAGATGTATCTTATACTGTAGCGGCAGACTATAGCTTGTGACTAACAATATTGTGCCAATTTGATAGTATAAACATTGTCTACAGATACACTTTAGGTTTATTTCAGTCAGTCATTTCCTTATAATAATACACAGAACAGGCAAAGATACATTTGCGTATATATCTATATTAATATGGAATGGAATAATAAAAAGAACAATTGCATTAGACAACTGTGTATTTAACAGAAAGCTACGCTGGAACAAATATTGGCGATATTAAATATAACAAAACATTACAAATTATTGAAAATTTTTAATATTTCACGCTTTTAATCTCAAAAAGGGTATCCGGTCTCTAGGTCGACAGTGTCTAGGTCGACCCCTATTGGTCGGCAGTAACTAGGTCAACAGGGTTTCTAGGTCGACAGGGTCTGTAGGTCGACATGAGTTTTCACATTTTATTTCTTGTTTTGAACTTTTTCATACTTAACGATTCATGTGGATTATGATTAGGAATAGTAATCTTGCCCGAATGCGAGGGGACACGGTGCACTAATTGGGGTTCCCGGTCACCGTATGGAGAAAATGACACCAAAAAACATAAAAAACTCATGTCGACCTTTTCACCTATCGACCTAGAACATGTCGACCTACAGACTAGAGCAGCAAGTGACAGGGGCCCCTGAAGAAAACAGCGTTGAAACAGCTGTCGGACCACAGTTGTTGGATGTATCACTAATGGATTTGTATTGAAGAATAAATCCTCTTCTATTTTCAACTGAATCGTGAGTGCTGGTTTTTGCATTTTTTCTCTATGGGAAAGCGAGTGATAGTATAGTACTTTTTGACCTGGCACCACACTAATGCTTAAACGTTTGTTTTGGACTGAGTGCTGTCATTATATATATATATATATATATATATATATATACACAGTGGGGATCGAAAGTTTGGACACCCCAGGCAAAAATTCATTTTAATGTGCAAAAAGTAGCCAAGGAAAGATGGAAAAATCTCCAAAAGGCATCAAATTACAGATTAGACATTCTTATAACATGTCAAAAAAAAGTTTGATTTTATTTCCATCATTTACACTATCAAAAGAACAGAAAACAAAAAATGGCATCTGCAAAAGTTTGGGCACCCTACAGAGTTAATACCTTGTACTGCCCCCTTTGGCAAGTATCACAGCTTGTTAACGCTTATTGTAGCCAGCCAAGAGTCTTTCAATTCTTGTTTGAGGTATCTTCGCCCATTCTTCCTTACAAAAGTCCTCCAGTTCTTTGAGATTCTTGGGCTGTCTGTGACGCACTGCTCTTTTAAGGTCTATCCATAGATTTTCAATTATGTTGAGGTCAGGAGATTGTGAAGACCATGGCAAAACCTTCAATTTACGCCTCTTGATGTAATCCACCGTGGATTTTGAGGTGTGTTTAGCATCATTATCCATTTGTAGAAGCCAGCCTCTCTTTAACTTCATTTTTGTCACAGATGGCATCAAGTTAGCGTCCAAAATTTGCTGGAATCTTATTGAATCCATTTTTCCTTCTACTCGTGAAATTTTCCCTGTGCCACTGGCTGCAATACAACCCCAAAGCATGATTGATCCACCCCCATGCTTAACAGTTGGACAGAGGTTCTTTTCATTAAATTCTGTGCCCTTCCTTCTCCAAACTTACCTTTGCTCATTCCGGCCAAAAAGTTCTATTTTAACCTCATCGGTCCACATAACTTTATTCCAAAATGCATCAGGCTTGTCTATATGTTCATTTGCAAACTTCAGACGCTGATTTTTGTGGTGAGGACGTAGAAGAGGTTTTCTTCTGATGACTCTTCCATGAAGACCATATTTGTACAAGTATCTCTTTATAGTGGAACAGTGTACCACAACTCCAGTGTCTGCCAGATCTTCCTGGAGGGATCGTGCAGTCAAACGTGGATTTTGACTTGCTTTTCTCACAATCCTGCGAGCTGTTCTGTCTGATATTTTTCTTGGTCTTCCAGATCTTGCTTTAATTTCCACTGTTCCTGATGACTGCCATTTCTTAATTACATTCCGAACAGAGGATATGGGCATCTGATAACGCTTTGCTATCTTCTTATAGCCTTCTCCTGCTTTGTGAGCGTCAACTATTCTCAGTTTCAGTGTTCTACACAACTGCTTAGAGGAACCCATGGTGCTGATTGTTGGAGCAAGGTCAGATGAGTCTGGGCTTTTAAAACCTTTGAGATTGACATCACCTGGTCTTTCCAGACGATGATTGAGAACAATCCATGACACTGCCAGGTCTCAGCTGTCCAAAGGGGGCAGTACAAGGTATTAACTCTGCAGGGTGCCCAAACTTTTGCAGATGCCATTTTTTTGTTTTCTGTTCTTTTGATAGTGTAAATGATGGAAATAAAATCAAACTTTTTTTGACATGTTATAAGAATGTCTAATCTGTAATTTGATGCCTTTTGGAGATTTTTCCATCTTTCCTTGGCTTCTTTTTGCACATTAAAATGAATTTTTGCCTGGGGTGCCCAAACTTTCGATCCCCACTGTATATATATGCACCCTCCAACTGTACCTTTTTGGTACAAAGCCCTTTGTGGCAGGCACAGACCATAAAAAAGGTTCTGTACCTGCCACAAAGGGCTTTGTACTGATTTTTGACTCTCCAAATTTCCATTGAAAGTATAGGAAAGATGGCGTGGCCACGTCCCCATTACCAATTTGTACCGGTTCTTATATGTACAATGGTGTAAAATGGTGGAGGGAATATATTATATATATATATATATATATATATATATACATACTGTATATATATATATATATATATATACACATGTACACAAACACGTTTCTTTGCTTGCAGCTGCCTGTTTTTCAGGATATATGTTGACAACAATTGTGAGTCACCGGTTCTAGGAAAAGAAAACATAGACACACACAAGTTTCCGCTTTGCTATCATATTTCGGGAAATGCAGATGCGTCCACACATCTGAGCCCATCACATGAGATATGATCTTTGAACCCTGAAGATAACTATTGTAAAAAAAGCAATTTTTCTTTCATCAGCTGTGACTTTGTATGATCAAAGTGTTGCCACATTCGTACTGATAGCTGAGCATAACATAAGACGCCAGGTACAAAATGAGCTTTCGCTTGTGTTTAACCTTTTGTTCCATCTCAAAACACTTGATTTTTTCAAGAAGAAAAAAAAAGATGCCGTGTGTAGGAAGGCTGACAGTGTCTACACAACATAGATAAGATGAAGATCTTGTCATTCAATAACTACACTAAGTGCCTTCATGGGTAGAGTATCATTCCAAAATGAATCACCAAGAATGTTGTAATCTTGTTAACATCAACCAGTAATGCAGCATCTGGCAGTATAACACATTACCATAGGTCTTTATTAATACTAGTATATAATTTGTTTCCACTATAATAAACATGAAATGTACAATGAGATTTAGGTGGGTATTCAATTAGCTCCTATCGAATTCACTCCCCTGCGTATTCAATTGTGGTCCGTTTTCATCCATTCTTAAGGCATTTCACTTTCAGTTTTTTTTTTGTTAGTGAAAATTGGCAAAACAGCCCACATTTTCACTGGCACAGGTACGAAAACACATGGATTCGCCGATCCACATGTTTTTTGCTCCTGCTGAATTTTTCGCCCTGGCGAAAAAATGTCACAAATTGAATACTCCCCTCAGAGAGTCATTCTCCAACAATTAATTTTGTTTTTAATTATTAACACTTATCGCACCAATTTACAAAAAAAACTATTGCAATACTGACCCGGTACAGTGACTTATTTGCTTTGTCGGGCTAACCTCTGCACACGTGGGATCTACAGTACTTCATGGAATTAACAGTTACTGTAATACTGGCCCAGTACAGTAATTATTGCTTTATTGGGCCAGCCTCTACACAACTTTGAAATGTTCTTTGGCCCTCATTCTGAGTTGTTCGCTCGCAAGCTGCTTTTAGCAGCATTGCACACGCTAAGCCGCCGCCTACTGGGAGTGAATCTTAGCTTTGCAAAATTGCGAACGAAAGATTCTCAAAATTGCGAATAGAAATTTCTAAGCAGTTTCTGAGTAGCTCGACACTTACTCTGCCACTGCGATCAGTTCAGTCAGTTTCGTTCCTGGTTTGACGTCACAAACACACCCAGCGTTCGCCCAGACACTCCCCCGTTTCTCCAGCCACTCCCGTGTTTTTCCCAGAAACGGCAGCATTTTTTCACACACTCCCATAAAACGGGCAGTTTCCGCCCAGAAACACCCACTTCCTGTCAATCACACAACGATCACCAGAACGAAGAAAAAACCTCGTAATGCCGTGAGTAAAATACCAAACTTCTTAGCAAATTTACTTGGCGCAGTCGCAGTGCAAACATTGCGCATGCGCAGTTTGCAGAAAATCGCTGCGATGCGATGAAAAAGAACGAGCGAACAACTCGGAATGAGGGCCTTTATCTGTTAAATCAACTTCCATTTGAAAATCATACCCCTCCCCCGGGAGTGTTTTCATCGGTGACAGCAGTAGTATCACTGGTGATAAGGAGGCACTGACAGGTTATGTGGGTGGTTCCGGAATTTGATAAGCTTGCCTGAAGAGGTGAGTTTTCAGGGAACGCTTGAAGGTTTGGAGACTAGAGGAGAGTCTTATTGTGTGTGGAAGACCCTTGTTGTCAGATTGCACACCTACTACATGTTTTGATCAAAAAAGAAAACCCAAGGCCTCATATTGCTGTCGTGCCCGCTATATTCATATGTGTCCTGAGGCACTCCAGGGAGCCACGGCACGCAGTTTGGGAACCTCTGTTGTAGACAATTGCAAGCCTCCTTCCAATGGCCATCTGACTGCTGTATTACATAAATTATGTATTACATAAATTCAGCTGTGGACACCCAGAATCAGTGTCCGGTGCACAGCAATTCGAGTTCCCACGGCCGTTTGCGCATGTGCACAATACAGCCATCGATGCATGGCTTGTAAATGACTACATACAACATATTTTTTTTCTAACTTACCTTTTCATAAGGAACTGCAAAGTATATGTGAGACTATGGGCATTGTTCCAGCATCTTAGAATCCTGTTGTTGTCTGACCAGGACACTAAGCTATTCTGAAGCTCTGCATAAAGGGATGGAGGTGTTAATAGCAGATATGCTGTGGTGTGACTGGGTGTCAGTCACTATGCGCCGACTGGGCTGCCACCTCCCAGAGGAGGGGGCAATCATGCTGGTAAGTATGATGTCATAGCACCCTGGTGAGAAAACCTTGGTTCACTAATGTATGTCGATTTTTCTATTTTATAATTAAAAAAAATAAAGAAATCAGCTTCCCTACAGCAATAAATGTACTGTAACTATTATGCAGAGTTACAGCAGTGGTGCAGCAGCATAGAAGTCAGCTTTAGACTGGGTACACCCTAGACGATGTGTACACAGCCCAACATCACTGCCGACACGCTTTCCAATGATGGGTTCCAACGGGGGTAAACAGGGGTGGGGGGATGCGTGATATGCTGCATGTCATTGCTAGCGACCCGCCGGAGTGCGCACATCATGGGTACACATTAACCATCTAGAAAGATTACCAAGGTAATTGGTCTGGCGCTTATGAAAAGAGGTGCTTAACCTGCAGCTGCTGACTAGAGGGATAGTTAGTCCCTTATAGGCAATAAAAACAATGGATGTAAAACAGCTCTGATAACTGTTTGGAAAAGATATAATAAATAGTTTTCTGCACTTGTGGTGAGCTGCTCAGTTTATGGATCGAGAGATCATATTTGAAAAAAGTGTAACTGAGCGCTATGTTCATGTGTGCAATAATGAAGGAAAAAAGGGAGGAAATATAGTAAAAGAGAAGAGAGAAGTTGGAGAGTGCAGTGGGTGCAGTAAAAAGAAATGAGAGAAAGGGTTAAGAAAGGACACTAGAAATGGTTAAAAAAAAAAAACATGTGAAACACATGTATGACATAACAAGACAATGGTCGAGTGACCCAATGTTTACAGCCCCTTCTGGGTGTTTGGTGTGGAGCTGGTTGGAGAAACAAATAGTCCCGCTTCAAGTGCTGTCCCTGGAGACATAAGGAACACTACTGTGGCTGTTGTGTAAGGCTGCTAATTGTGTGTGTAGAGGGGGTGTGAAAATATATTTATTTATAGTTTGATAATATAAAGTTGTGTGGCCACGCCCACTTTTCCAGGAGCGTGCGTACCTTATGGTGTGTACACACGGTGAGATTTTTAATAGATACACTGTGCAGGCAAGTCAATCTTGACTATCTCTATAGAAGAGATAGTCAAAATTGACACTTATCCAAAATCGCACATAGTCAGTATCGCAAGCACAAGATAAGTGTGCTTGCGATACTGACTATGTGCCGACCTATCCTCTGTCGCATAGTGAGAATCGGGCATAGCGTGAATCTCACTGTGTGTATGGGCCATTAGGCGCACGCATGGGGGGGGGGGGCTTCTAAATTCTCTCGCTAGTACACCATCATCTGGATTTGCTCGGCCCAGCCTTGGTGCAGGAAAGACGGCTGAAATGAGATAGATTTGCACAGCTCAGAATATAACGTAACTCTGTACACGGCCATGCCAAATTTATTCTACCTGCGATTGCCCCTTTACCACGCAGTAACACCCTTTCAGCTGCAGGTAAGATGCAACAGAGATGTGTATAACTCAGAATCCCTCATAAGTACTTTAGTATATGCAGCTTCTAAACATGGCTCTATCCATGCGCATTTGGAATTGCGGGCAACTCTGAATAAGGCCCAAAGACTTCAATATCTTCGTATATTATGTTTCCCTCAAACTTTGTTTTAAATCATTCAAATAGCAGCAATTAACTAGACTAAATTAGCACAGTTGAATAATAAGTGTTCAATGAAATATAACAATGGAATTTAAACTCTATTGTTCTTATTTATTTATGATACAGAATGTCTTCAGTCAGTTTGTTACAATGAGCATCGAGCCACAAAAATAGAATATGCCACTGTGCTGTATGCTGCAAAGCCTAAGACAATTCAAAGCGCAAACTGTATTCAAAGGAAAATAAGTACCAAAATACAGTACAAAAGAAGTAATCAGTAAGAGCAATAAACTCGGGTGTACGTATAATGCCTATTTGCACAAAATCCAGGAGAAATATTTAGATAAGTGTAAGGGATAGAACTCTGCTATTGTTATTTTCCTGAAATTATAGAATATCACTGGTTAGTCAGAAAGAAGTTCAGATGTTGGTCACTGCTCACTGCTACATGTCTACAAAGTACAAACATCCACAACACATTCCAAGTCATCGACTGAGATCAACTATATGCTACATTAAATTCTAATGGGTCTATTTTTTAACATTATTTTTACTAAAATAATGTGAAAAAGGGTGTTTTCTGTTTTCACACCCATTTCACATTATTTTAGTATCATCTGAATGTATTAAAGGGCCCCTGGCAGAGAAAGCTGAGTGGGACCCGGCTCCAGTGATCAGCTATGTGTGTCCGATGGACACACAAGCTGATCACAGTGTAAAAATAAAAAAAAGTTAAAAAAACAAACAAAAATATACTCACCTGTCCAGGGAGCCGGTGTTCGCTGCTCCGGTGAGCGCTGCCTGGCGCCGGGTCCCCCATATGCTGCGCTGTGACCCCGATGCAGTAAAGTGATGCTGCAAAACAGCACCGGGGGTCACAGCGCAGGAGAAGGACCCAGTGCCTGGCAGCCTCCTGAAGCAGCGCGGACCGGCTCCCTGGACAGATCAGTATTTTGATCTTCTGGGGGGGGGGGGGGGGGTCCCGCGGGACGCGGGGTAGTTGCTATGGGGGAGGGTCAACCGGGCGGTGGCGCATGCGCAGCAGGACATCGAGGTATTTTTTACTATGATGCTGCGAAGAGGCTGCGAAGAGGCATCGCAGGGACAGAGCTTGACCGCAAGCTCTGTTCCTGCATGCGATAATTGATACATCCCTGCGATGTAATCAATTATCACAGTGCGAGTTGGGGTGATTTTATCACCTGTCATCCGCATCCTGGCTGCGAATGGTGATAAATAGGCCCCTAAATCCTTTACAGGAATTCATTCTTGCTGTCTCCTCCCACTCAGAGAAGAATCATGTTACCCCCAAGTTGGCTTTGTAGAACTTGAGGGGTTTCCCTGCAAATATCAGCACACATTATCCATATGGACACAAGGATCAGGTATTTAAAGCTATAACAGAGAGAACACAGGTACAGTACAAGCCTACGGAATGCAGTCTATATACCATCCATCTGGATCTCGGCATTCAAGAGACCAACGCCGGAATCCCGACAGCTGCCCGGTATTCCCACTAGGTTGGCAGGTCCATGCCACCAACTGAGTGGGATTAGAACCTGTGGTGAGTACAGCGAGCCACTGGGCCCGATGTGTGGCGAGCGGACTAGCTGCCGGCAGACAGGATGCCGCTATCGGTATAGTGACAGCCAGCATCCCGTCTGCTGGGATATCGTATATATCCCCAAGCCTACATGTACCAAGCACGTTCCCATTACTGTACTAAACCAAGTATTTTATGTCTTGCACGTTCTTACGGTTATGCAGAGCGTCAGGCAATTCTAGATATTTGCCAATTGCAACTTAATTTAAAATAATGATTTTCTATCATTTAGACCACAGGCATTCTGTACATTTATACCAGACAATCAGAGGCAAAATAGATGGTGGTGTTCCTCGCCCCTCTCCCCCACCTGTTGGCACAGTAGCTCAGCTGAGGGGGCAAAGGAAGAAGGAATGTGCCTGTATTCCTGCCAGTTGTGAACAATCTCCAGCCTCATCCACCCCACTTGTGTCTCTCCAGCCTCACTCCCCGTGTTTCTGCAGCTCCAACCCCACAGTTTCTCTCCTGCCAACCGCCTTCTGTCTCCTGCCCTGCAGTCCCTCTCCAGAACCAGCCAGACCCCTTTTATCTCCAGCCCTGCTGTCCCTCTCCAGAACCAGCTAGACCCCTTTTATCTCCAGCCCTGCAGTCCCTCTCCAGAACCAGCCAGACCCTTTTTATCTCCAGCCCTGCAGTCCCTCTCCAGAACCAGCTAGACCCCTTTTATCTCCAGCCCTGCAGTCCAGTCCCTCTCCAGAACCAGCTAGACCCTTTTACCTGCAGCCCTGTAGTCCCTCTCCAGAACCAGCTAGACCCCTTTTATCTCCAGCCCTGCAGTCCCTCTTCAGAACCAGCTAGACCCCTTTTACCTCCAGCCCTACAGTCCCTCTCCAGAAGCAGCCAGACCACTTTTATCTCCAGCCCTGCAGTCCCTCTTCAGAACCAGCCAGACCTCTTCTGTTTCCAGTAATGCAGTGTTCCTCCAGATCCAGCCAGCTGCCTTCTCTCTCAACAGCCCCTCAAAGTTTTTCCAGCCCTGCAGTCCCTCTCCAGAACCAGCTAGACCCCTTTTATCTCCAGCCCTGCAGTCCCTCTCCAGAACCAGCTAGACCCCTTTTATCTTCAGCCCTGCAGTCCCTCTCCAGAACCAGCTAGACCCCTTTTATCTCCAGCCCTGCAGTCCCTCTCAAGAACCAGCTAGACCCCTTTTATCTTCAGCCCTGCAGTCCCTCTCCAGAACAAGCCAGACCCCTTTTATCTCCAGCCCTGCAGTCCCTCTCCAGAACCAGCCAGACCTCTTCTGTTTCCAGTAATGCAGTGTTCCTCCAGATCCAGCCAGCTGCCTTCTCTCTCAACAGCCCCCCAAAGCTTTTCCAACCCTGTAGTGTCTCTCTAGAACCAGCCACCCCTCTTGTCTCCAGCCCTGCAGTGCCTTTCCAGATCTAGACAGCCCCCTTCTGTACACCCTGCCTGCAGCTCACAGAAACTTACCTTTTCAGTGTCTTGTGGGCTACTTCTCCTGTCCTCTACAAGTTGGCAGTTCCTCTATCAGCAGTGCACAGAGTGCGCTGTGTCACAATAACAGAAAAAACTACCAGGGGGCAGTCGCCAGCAGGTGAAATTGGCTGCCCGGACCCTGCACAGCCACAGACAGATCCAGCTATAGCCGCAGCCTGTGCCACTGCAGTGATTAGCGGGGCACAAGCATCGGTAATAGATGGATCTCTCTGTGCCCCCCTGTACCAAAGGTTGCAGTTTGCGGAGATGGCCGTGGAATCCGCTCGGAATTCCTCTGCACATTCCTTGACCTCCCTCCCATCAGAAGCAGTGGAGCACGGAAGAACCATAACTGTCTGAAGATGTGTTGATTCTCACAAGCATACTACAAAGAAACTTCAGTTTTCGTAGTTTGCTGAATATTAGATAGCCCTATTGGGGCCCCTAATAATGAACGGGCCCGTTACATAAAACATGCAGAAACTAGAGTTTCTACATGTGTAACAGGCCCATTAGTGATAATGAATCGGCCCCTTACTTTGTAGACATCAGTACAGTAACTGAAAGCAAATACGTTTAATGTAAACTGAATCATGGATCTCAAAGCTGATTCACTGATGTCATTTATATAACGTCAACTGGTCTAAATCCTATTGAAAAACACCTTTTATTTAATTAAATGACTGCACATTTTCTAAGAATAAAAAAAGCCTGTGATTATTGGCAAAATAATAAGAGTAATCATTGGGAATTGGAGTCTGGTATACAAATTGCAGGCTGTGTCACTCAGGTCTCATCATCTTCATTCCTCAGGAGCTGCAATTGCAATCATTTGCCTGCGTTTCTGTGATGCTCAAACAATGAGACTGAAACGCCTGCTTACCAACAAATTTAATAGTATAGAAAAGCTACCTAATGTGCTTGCTGCACATTTGCTAAGAGCATTTCAATTTACTTTATAGCTTTACTGTACTATAAACGTGCCCATTTACTCCCAAGACAGCAATGTTACAAAACAATAAACTCTGAGGTTTTACCGGAGTATTAAATATGTCATGCAGCGGGAGTCTGAGTGTCGCGTGAGATGGAACGCTGCGTGTGAATGCTTGCTTGGCACCATGCAATAATGTTAATTCGCCATCCCGACAACGTGCGTCCGACATCATTTGTTATGAGAAAACATGTCGTAACAGCAAAGACCAGTTTCATCAAGCATGATGAAAGACATAAGCTCCCCTTCTACTTCCAAATACAACTTCTGATTCTGTTTCCTCTATCCTTCAATGGATAACTAAGTCTTCCTTAATCTGCTCAAATATAGCAAGCTGCTGCCTTGTTTGTTTTTGCTCGTTAATGAAAAATTCCACAGCAAAAATAAATAAAATAAAAACAATAAAAGGAGTAACTATTGCGCCTGTTTGATGTGCAAATTATAAGCCGCCACTCACTAAATTACCTCTTCAACCAGACTGTGGACAATACGGCTGGCGAGAGATACAGCTGGTGCCTGGACCTCGCTAGGCTACTGGTTTTGCAGAAGTAACAGGAATCAATAGTTTGGGGTTAACAGAATGAAAACACATTACTAAGCAAAGGTTAAGTCATGGTAAATGGCCCTTTTCTCAGTCACATACCCACCGGCTTCAATTCTTCCTCAGTGTGTTTCTGCTACTCTCCCCCTCTGCTAGAATGAATACTGTGAGGCACATTTATCAATAGGGAGCGATGTGTCATGTGACCAACGCCGGAATCTCGACACCACTCAGGAGGCCAGAGCCGGAACACTGACAGCTGACATCCCGCAGGTAAGTATGGGGGTTGTAGTTAGAGTTAGGGCCAAGGTGGAGGTTACGCACTAGGTGGGGTTAGAGTTAGGCACTAGAAGGAGAGGTTAGCTCTAACCGCCTCCCTCGGAGGGTAAGCCCTAGCCACCACCCGCTGCCCCTTTAGGTTTAAAGGGGGAGGGTAAAAATACTTACCCCCTTCGACATAGGGATCTTCATTGTCGAGATGCCGATGCCAGACCGGCGGCTTCCTGACCAGAGGTACAGTATTTCATACCGGACCAGTTTTATTTTTCACCACTATACAGTATACATTATTGCGGCAATTTATCAATATAATACTCAGCTGCCTCCTCAATACTAAGGGATCATTTACCGCTTCCCTGGGCCAGTCTCAGTTAACCTTGCTAACTTTCTCCCCTGTGCAGAATGGAACTGAAAACCTGAATTTAACAATAAAAACTTGTGACAGAAAAAAAGATTTAAATATTTAATATATTGAACATATGATAAAAAATGTTTTATTGAAAGGATCAGACATTTTCTATTCAATATCTTCTGCTATCAACTCATCAGAAGAGGAAATTGTGACTATGGGGATCATTCAGACCGGATTGCTCGCTAGCGTTTTTTGCAGCGCTGCGATCAGGTCAGAGCTGCGCATGCGTATGCACCGCAATGCGCAGGTGCGTCGCACGGGTACAAAGTGGATGGTTTCTGTGCGATGGGTTTTACGAAGAATAGATTTGCACAGTCGATCGCAAGGAGATTGACAGGAAGAAGGCATTTGTGGGTAGCAAGTGATCGTTTTCTGGGAGTGTTTGGAAACACGCAGGCATGTCCAAGCGTTTGCAGGGCGGGTGTCTGACGTCCAGGGCCGGCCCGAGCTTAATTTTTTTGGTAAGCGAATTTATAATTTAACGCCCCTTGATGGGATAAAATTTTAAAAGAGGTGTGGTCTCACAATGAAGGGGCGTGGCCACAAAATAGTACCCCCAGGGGTCCAGGGAGATTGTCAGTGACAGGGAGAAAGTGCATGACTGGGTGGCAGAGGTGATGGAGATAGTGGGTGACTGAGGAGGCTGGGGTCACAGGGAGATAGTTGGTGACAGGGAGATAGTGGGTGCCATGTTCCCACAGTGCTAGATATGCCCCCACAGTGCCACATATGACGCCACAGTGCCAGATACAGATATGCCCCCACAGTGCAGATACAGATATGCCCCCACAGTGCCATGTGCCCACAGTGCCAGATATGCCCCCACAATGCCAGATACAGATATGCCCCCACAGTACCATGTGCCAGATATGCCCCCACAGTGCTAGATATGCCCCCACAGTGCCACATATGACCCCACAGTGCCACATATGACCCCACAGTGCCACATATGCCCCCACAGTGCCAGATACAGATATGCCCCCACAGTGCCATGTGCCCACAATGCCAGATATGCCCCCAGAGTGCCACATATGCCCCCCACAGTGCTAGATATGCCCCCACAGTGCCATGTGCCCACAATGCTAGCTATGCCCCCACAGTGCCACATATGCCCCCACAGTGCCACATATGCCCACAGTGCCAGATATGCCCCCATAGTGCTGCTCACCGGTTTTGGGCGCTTTGAGGAGAGCGCAGCGCGCGCCTCTCCTGCCTGCCGCCCTGCCCCTCAGTCTGGTCTCCGGTGGTGACGGCAGCGTGTATATCTCAAATCAGGCACCGGTCAGCGAGCTCTGATTGGCTAACGAACCGGTGCCTGATTTGAGCTATACACTCCGCTGTCACTGCCGGAGACCAGACTGAGGGGCAAGCTGGCAGGCAGGAGAGGCGCGCGCTGCACTCTCCTCGCCTGTTGTGGATGGGCGGCGGATCGCGATCGACTGGTCGATCACGATCGTCTGTTTGGCCACCCCTGCGGCTGCCGGCGCCTTCAACACTGCTGACGTCAATTCCGGCCCCGGACAGGCGGACGTGATCGCAGTGGCTGAGTAAGTTCTGGGCAACTCAGAAACTGCACAAAGTTTAGTTGTACCGCTCGGCTGCACAGGCGAACGCACACTTGCACAGCTAAAATACAGTGCCCTGTAGGCGGCGACTATGCGAACGCTGGACTGCAAAAAACTGCTAGCTAGCGATCAGGTCTGAAGGACCCCCTATAATGTTTATTAAATAGAAGGAGCTGATTGGTTAGTACTTTATCACCGGGCTATTTATCACTCTCCAAGGCTTGATACATCTGGGCAATAGTATAGCGCCAACTATACACATTTTTAAAATCTAAACACATTGCAATCTTCTTAAACGCCATAATGAAGATGATGACACATAACCTCGCGAGGCTTAACTGCAGTGAACTACTTGGCTGACACTGTATACAGAACAGCTGAGCCACCGAGGAGGACGAGAGCGGAGGCTACAGAATACTGTACTCAAGGGTCCATGTAACTATTGCAAAGACAGTGTGTGAGGGCCCTCTATGTGTAGAGGGCCCAGGGCTACCGCACTTATCGCCCCCTGTTAATCCGGCCCTACAAGTCTGATTCGGCAGTGCTAGTGCGTATGAGTGAAGTTGGGTTCACACATGAGACCGAATAGACAATTTTCCGGCAAAGGGAGCTGAACAAGGTGGAGGGGGTCCAAATAGATTCCTCTTCGCAACCGGTAATTGTGTCCGCTTTCACAATGAAATTCAGTGAAATCTCCTGTGTTACCTGTTTAATGAAACAGGGCTGTACTATGCTTTACAAAAGTACGGGAAAATTTATATTTTCACCCAGTTGTAAGGATAATAATTAGTGACAGAAAAACAGGTTGACGATAATTTGTCCTATCACTTGGGTTTTAGGGGTCTATTTACTAAGTCCCTGCAGTAAGAAGAATAAGTATGCATCGCTGCCCGCTACTGCAATTTAGATTCATATTAGAAGTAACTGAGCAGTTCTTAATAAAGCCGCAGGCGCATTTTATTTCATTATCCGAAATACAAAATACCAAATAAACTGTTTGTTAGAGAGTTGATAGCCGTATCCAGAAACCCAGTCTCATAGGCTAATGCCACAAGGGGGCACTGAAACAGGGAAGAAAGGTGTCTCACATTAGGGTCGGGATAGGGAAATAGGACAATGCTCTGAACAAGCTAAAGTCGATTATATTCGTTTGCAGAAAGAGACCTGACCAATATCCTACTGGATGTTCGGGGGTGCTACCAGTGACAAGTTAGATTACGCAGAAAGAAGAAGAGAAAAGAATGTCTCTTTGTTGGCGCCAACAAAGAGACATTCTTTTCTCTTCTTTCTAGGGAAGAAAGGTGCACACAATTCATATCTCAAGGAAGTTTTTTTTTTATTGGCTAATTCATGGGAAGCAAATGTTTTGGATACTACCTAAGGCTATGCTCATGGTCCCTATGCAGGATGAAGGCAGAAGTAGTGTATGACATCAGTCCATTATGTAAATAAAGATAATATTAGGAACATCCATTAAAGTGAAAAATAGCTGCCATAAGAAAAGTAATCTGCTCTATAGCCCTGTGCCAGTGTAAACAGAGAGCGCTATCCCCGCACATACCATCTGGATGTATGCAATTCCACATTATTACCAATCCCTGTGTAAACACTCTCACTGATATCAGAGGGGCACTAACACATTCCTCATACCAGATAATTGGAACAATCTAACTACAAAGTACCTGCAATTATGAAGTCATGGGGGAAAATAACCTGTAGAACTGAAATATAAAGTATCTGCTAAAATGGGGAGTTTGGAGTCCGTCATTTGACTGATATATATGAAATGTAAAGAAAATTCAACCAGGTTCCTCTGCGCTCACTATATACAGTATTTCTACTGAACCGAATCAATGCAAACTAAAAAATATGTACAGGATGTTTTTACGTTCAGTAGTAACATTGAGCAGGGTTTTTCTTCTGTAATACCAGTCTTTGCCTGTCTTTCTGGGTGTGATGTGAATATTTGGATGTTGTACAGTAATGTAAGGTCACTCAGCCTGTACGTCCAGCACTTCTGATCTGAACAGGGAGGACCATAGCATACTGTAGCTGTCACCTACGCTTGGTATAAATAGGCCAGCAAGACAAGAGGAAAATCTCTCGGAGTAGATAGGAGGTCTCATTCACTTCATGCTTCCCAAGGTGGAATCTGCAGCACCTGCGTGTTCGCACAGCAGCGATCAGGTATGAACTGCTCATGCGCTAGCGCAGCAGTGCACCGGCGCATACCAGACAGCCGACAGCTGTCTTACCCTTGCGATCGCCTCTGCCTGATTGACAGGCAGAGGCGTTCGCTGGGCGGGAGGGGGCGGGCTGGCAGCGTTTGGCCGCCGTTTAGCGGGCGTGGTCCGGGCAACGCAGGCGTGCCTGGACCATTGGAGGGAAGCGATGAGTGTCTCCTGCCAGCGCGCAGGAGCTGCGCTGGCCGGGAGCTACTCTTCCAGTACAAAAGTATCACCGCTGTGCAATGCTTTTGTACTTGTGCGACGGGGCAGGGACTGACATGCGGAGCGGACTAGCCCTGTGCTGGGCGTCCCCCCGCATGTCAGGGAAGCTGATCGTAGATGTGCTAAATTTAGTCTTTGGTTTCTTCTGAGCAAGCATCAAATTTCCAAATATTTGTCATGATGGCACTGCCAGGATCAAGTACCATACTTGCCAATTTCTGGTCTGCCCACTCCTAGAGGTTGTAGCTAGGTCTGCGAGGTGGGGGGCTTGGTGCAGCAGTAGTGGGCAGTGTACTGCAGCAATTACAGTCATTGTAAAGAGGGGTATGGGGCCATTATACGCGATTCAGCGCGAATCACATCATCAGCCTCATGGACCATCCACATCACTTTGGAAGTGGACTGAGCTGGGTGACCGCGGGCAGCCTGTGGGAGAATTTACTACTTTTCCGAGGGTCCAGGAGAGCCACCCAAGATTCAGGAGACTACAGGGTGTTCCACAGGAGTAGACAAATCTGCCAGGTATTGGGGGGGCGGCAATGCAGGATGGAGAGTGGGTTCCCACTGCACACTGACTGAAAGCCATGAAGACAGATCGGTACCTTGTGGACACAGGGTGGAATGTACTAAGTCTTGAAAAGTGATACATTTTGCAGTGAAAAAGTACCAGCCAATCAGCTTCTTACTGCCATGTTACAAGCTGGGTTTGTAAAATGACAGTTAGGAGCTGATTTGCTGGTACTTTATCACCGGGAAATGTATAATTTTTCCAGGGTTAGTACATCTCCCCCTGTTACATACTGTTAGACATACGGAGTGAGCCAGATGAAATATGTAAGGTGCTAGAACTACAGCAATGTGATCCGGCACATGTTCTGTTTGGCAAACACAAAATCGTGTTTCCTTCCTCAGTAAAGATTGCAATGAGAGAGTGGCCACAAAGGTCTAAAACTGAATTCCAAAGGAATTATCTGGCATGACACAAAGAGAAGTGAATGCAAAGTGCACTAACACTTCTGTATAATGCACGGTGTCTGCTCTGCTCCCCTACAGCTCACGTTAAGGGCCCCATACACTAGGACGATAATGCCCGATTTCATCCGATTTTGGGCATTCAGCCCAATATATCGGATGAAATCAGGCATTTTGGAGATGTTTCCGATCCGCGTTCCCGTGAGCATCAGATCGGATCCTCCAGATTGAATGTGCTGCACATTCAATCATGTCCGACCCCGCAGGAGTGGCTGGGATCTCCCAAGATGCATAGTATGCAAAAGGACAGCATAAGATGTATCTTGGCCAATCCTGCCCCCCCAGGAGGCTGCGGGGGGGGGGGGGGGGGGGGGAGATCGCCTCCGACATGTCAGACGGACATGTCGCGTAAGTGTATGGGGCCCTTAAGGCACAAAAACATCCTCTGGATATATTGCATCATGAAACGGAGGAGACAGTTTTCTATGGAGCAAATATATAATTAAAAAAAGGCTGTAAAAGAATTGCTATTGACTAAAATATTTCCGTGAGAGGTCTTTAATAGAAGTATGTATGGAACTGGATCTATTTGCAGTTTAAAAGATTATTATAGAAATTTTTTACTCTTTCCAAATCTCAAACTTTTCTAATAACATATATAATTCTGGATATAATACAGTAAAAGCACTTAGTTCTAAATTACTAGACTTTGAAGGTCTGTAAGATAAAAGTGAATGTATCATGTTACTGCAGACTAATTATATACTGCATCAGTCAACTCTGATGTCAGTGTATGACATTAATATATTATCATTGATAATAAAGCCCTGACAGTAATATGAACCATCTGCAAAGGGGAAAAAAAACATATTGTGCAGCAGAAGAAGCCGGAAAGGCTGAAACTGAGGACAAGACAATACAACAACTTTCACCAGGGGATAAATAGCAGCACAGGGCACATTAGGTGATCTTCCCACTAACATAATTATAATAACATAGTCATACTGTGCAGGGGTTTGGTATGAAATACCGGTGATCATGATGCTGGAAGTCCCATGACCAACAGTGGCATCCCAACACTGAAGATCCGAAATTGGAGGTGTTAAGTATTTTTACCCTCCCCTAACCTGGAGGCGGGTAGGGTTAACCCTCCACGGGTGGCGGTAGGGCTCACCTTCCAGGGGTGGCTGGCAGGGCTAACCTTCCAGCGGTGGCAGCTAGTGCTAACCGTCGGGGAGGTGTCAGCTAGGGCTAACCCCCCCTAGTGCCTAACCCTAACCTCCACCAGGGATCTAACCCTCCCCCCGGGCCCTAACACTCGGGATGTCGGCTATTGGTGGTCCGACACCGGTCTCCTGAGTGGTGTCAGGATTCCAGTGTTGGCCACATGCCTCCCGGCATTCCGACCGCCAGGGTGCAGAACGCTTTCCCTGTGCAGTGGGTAATATGGTCTACATCCAAGGTAAGCAGTCTGTGTTTCTCTAGCTGTTTGGTATTAGGCTGGGAATTATAGTTCTCCAATAGCTAGCAAGTCATGCCCTGGTGTTTAAGGGCATATGCAAACACAAGGAGGTTCCAGTTACCGGAAACTGCCCAGCCAGTGCAAGGCCCACGAGAGTGGACCCATTATAGCTACACCTATGGCACTAGACAACTCTCTTCATAAGCTGACCATACTTGCTCTAAAATCAAACATTTGGAAATCCCCCTCTAGAAATCCTGCATTTACCCATTAAGTGCGTGACAGCTATATTCTCACTCAGAGGTTCACTATTCCTTTACTATATGTATTATGGAAGATTTGTTTAGCAAAATGGGTATTCATTATTAAAAAAAAAAAAAATTGAGTGCAAATCAGCTTATTTCCATATATGCAGAGCTGTACACATCTTAATCATAGGGCAGCATATGCAAATTTTGCAGGTCAGGTTATATAGGCAGTCTTTAAACACCAGCACAACATTCCAAGTTCTAATAAACACAAGCAGTACAGATTCCAATGGCTCCTAACAAAACCCAGACACCCAACCTATTGCCTAACCACTTGCTGGCATCAGGAGCCATGACCTACTGAACACATTTTTAAAGGTAGCAGACAATTTACAGTGATTAGCCCAGCTGTGACTTACAACAGACAGGCTAAAACCCAGACTGGATTCCATAAGATCTATTGCTGCTGCTCCAGTCCTGCTTAATCCTGTCGTTCCACATTAACATTATGTGGAGTTATGCTGTCCCTGCAACAGCATATATTGGGGGTTATTCACGATATTAGCAAACAAAAAAGTTAGCAAATGGGCAAAACCATGCTGAACTGCAGGCGGGGCAGATGTAACATGTGCAGAGAGATTTAGATTTGGGTGGGTTATATTGTTTCTGTGCAGGGTAATACTGGCTGTTTTATTTTTATACTGCAATTTGAATTTCAGTTTGAACACACCCCACCCAAATCTAAAGGGCCCCACACATTGACCGATCTGCCGCCGAGCTGCCCGACAGCGGATACGGCCGACGGGCGATCCAGCAGCGGGGGGCCAGTGACGGGGGGAGTGAAGTTCCTTCACTCCACCCGTCACCCGGCTCCATAGAGGTGCAGGCAAATATGGACGAGATCGTCCATATTGGCCTCCATGCACAGCCGACGGAGAACCAGCGATGAACGAGCGCGGGGCCACACATCGTTCATCACTTGTGCCTCCACACTGTAAGATATGAACAATATCTCGTTCATTAATGAACGAGATCGTTCATATCTTTCAGTGAGATTGACCAGTGTGTAGGGCCTATAACTCTCTCTGCACATATTATATCTGCCCCACTTGCAATGCAACATGGTTTTGCCCAATTGCTAACTTTTTTGGTCTGCTAACAACTCTAAATAACGTCCAATGGGGGTCATTCTGAGTTGTTCGCTCGCAAGCTGCTTTTAGCAGCTTTGCACACGCTAAGCCGCCGCCTACTGGGAGTGAATCTTAGCTTATCAAAATTGCGAACGAAAGATTAGCAAAATAGCGAATAGACACTTCTTAGCAGTTTCTGAGTAGCTCCACACTTACTCGGCATCTGCGATCAGTTCAGTGCTTGTCGTTCCTGGTTTGACGTCACAAACACACCCAGCGTTCGGCCAGACACTCCTCCGTTTCTCCAGCCACTCCCCGCATTTTTCCCAGAAACTGTAGCATTTTTTCGCACACACCCATAAAACGGCCTGTTTCCGCCCAGAAACACCCACTTCCTGTCAATCACATTACGATCACCAGAACGAAGAAAAAAACCTCGTAATGCCGTGAGTAAAAAACCTAACTGCATAGCAAATTTACTTGGCGCAGTCGCACTGCGGACATTGCGCATGCGCATTAGCGACTAATCGCTCCGTTGCGAGAAAAAAATACAGAGCGAACAACTCGGAATGACCCCCATTGTGCACAATTGCTGGTCTGCAGGTGCTGAATTTATGTGAACATACCGTTACTGAATTTTGCCCAGACCACCGCACAATATCATCCCCTTATCAATCCATAACTCATTTATTATCATAAAAACACAATTCAAGTTGCTTAATCTCTTTAAATCAATAACTCCCTTGTCATTAACACAAAATCAAATAATGCCATTCATGTTTATTAATCCCCTACTTGCTACCCTCAGTCTCATTAAAATAACCCATTCATATTAATTGATCTTATTAAGATCATTAACACCCTTCACAATCTCATTCAAACCTGATAATCCTAACAAATACATTAATTCTAAGCATTAATTTCCCTTAATTATGCCCAATCTTTTTCTTCTAACTAGGCGGTTTTACCTAGAAAAGTCCCCATAAGACCTATGTTAAATCTGCCCCTGTGCCCCTCCAAGTCTCAGTGCCCTAGGCTGCAACCTCAGATGCTTACTTTAAAAAAGTTAGAACACCCCTCGCCACCTCTCAAGACAGTGCTTGAAGTGTGTCGGTATGAGACTGTAGGACATATCGCCTAAATCTGCACTGCCTGTGTGAGTGCAGTGGTGGTGTGAAGCACAGATACAATGCATCCGGAAAGCATTCACAGCACTTCACTTTTTCCACATTTTGTTATTTTACAGCCTTATTCCAAACTGGAATAAATTAATTTTTTCCCCTCAAAATTCTACACACAATAATAATATTAATAATAATAATAATAATAACGTGAAAAAAGTTTTTTTTAAAGATTTTTGCAAATTTATTAAATAATAAAAGAAAACTAAGAAATCACATGTACATAAGTATTCACAGCCTTTGCTCAATACTTGTTTGATGCACCTTTGGCAGGCATTACAGCCTCAAGTCTTTTTGAATATGATGCCACACAGGCTTGGCACACCTATCTTTGGGCAGTTTCGCCCATTCCTCTTTGCAGCACCTCTCAAGCTCCATCAGGTTGGATGGGAAGCGTCTGTGCACAGACATTTTCAGATCTCTCCAGAGATGTTCAATCGGATTCAAGTCTGGGTTCTGGCTGGGCCACTCAAGGACATTCACAGAGTTGTCCTGAAGCCACTCGTTTGATATCTTGGCTGTGTGCTTAGGGTTTTTGTCCTGTTGAAAGATGAACCGTCACCCCAGTCTGAGGTCAAGAGCGCTCTGGAGCAGATTTTCATCCAGGATGTCTCTGTACATTGCTGCATTCATATTTCTCTCTATCCTGACTAGTCTCCCAGTTCCTGCCGCTGAAAAACATCCCCACAGCATGCTTCACTGTAGGGATGGTATTGGCCTGGTGATGAGCGGTGCCTGGTTTCCTCCAAACATGATGCCTGGCATTCACATCAAAGAGTTCAATCTTTGTCTCATCAGACCAGAGAATTTTGTTTCTCATGGTCTGAGAGTCCTTCAGGTGCATTTTGGCAAACTCCAGGCAGGCTACCATGTGCTTTTAACTAAGGATTGGCATCCGTCTGGCCAATCTACCATACAGGCCTGATTGTTGGATTGCTGCAGAGATGGTTGTCCTTCTGGAAGGTTCTCCTCTCTCCACAGAGGAATGCTGTAGCTCTGACAGAGTGACCATCGGGTTCTTGGTCACCTCCCTGACAAGGGCTCTTCTCCCCCGCTCAGTTTAGACGACCGGCCAGCTCTAGGAAGAGTCCCGGTGGTTCCGAACGTCTTCCATTTACGGATGATGGAGGCCACTGTGCTCATAGGGACCTTCAAAGCAGCAGATATTTTTCTGTATCCTTCCCCAGATTTGTGCCTCGAGACAATCCTGTCTCAGACGTCTACAGACAATTCCTTTGACTTCATGCTTGGTTTGTGGCCAGACATGCACTGTCAAGTGTGGGACCTTATACAGACAGGTGTGTGCCTTTCCAAATCATGTCCAATCAACTGAATTTACCACAGTTAGGCTCCAATTAAGCTGTAGGAACATCTCAAGGATGATCAGTGGAAACAGGATGCACCTGAGCTCAATTTTGAGCTTCGTGGCAAAGGCTGTGAATACTTATGTACATGTGATTTCTTAGTTTATTTTTAATAAATTTGCAAAAATATAAAAAAACTTTTTTTCACGTTGTTATTATGTGGTATTGTGTGTAGAATTTTAAGGGAAAATGTATTCCATTTTGGAATAAGGCTGTAACATAACAAAATGTGGAAAAAGTGAAGTGCTGTGAATACTTTCCGGATTCACTGTAAATCGATGGCCTTGGTGGGATAATGTGTCTACTAGCGCACTGGCCAAGAAACAGCTATGGCATCAGTTTCAATCTGTCGTTGGTTGCGAGCTAGTCACAGCTCGTGGACTGGCAGTCATTAAATAGGCAATTTTTTTATTTGGCAGCCCTTTTGAATATGGTGCTGGCCACAGAGACCCAATATTGGACCACTGCAACCTAGATCTACCCATGAGATGCAGAGGGGCAGAAGAAGAGTCGGAGAGGGAGGAAAGAGAACCTCACGTAGAAGCAAAGAGGGAAGAGCCAGCCACCGAAGAAGCTTTGGTGGAAAAAAAGAAGATGAATAGCACCGGTTGTAGAAAGCCAGGATGTGGAGGTGCCGAAGAAAGAAGCTGCTGCAACCTCTCCCAGTGCCACGATAGGCGGTTTGGGCCAGGTGGAAAGTTGTTTCATTAACATTCAATAAACTTGTCCTAGATTTTCACAGTCCAGATTTATGCCACTAAAGATTATAAAAAAAATCATAGAATACTAATATTTTACTGCATTATGCAAATTAATCAGCTGAGAGTAATTCATATCACATGGGTGTACTGATTTTTATATAACCCCAATGTATATATAACCAAGGACATAAAAATAACAATAGTTTATCTTGCTGATGTTGGACCGCTGCAGCAGTAAAACCATTTTGTTGCTGCCTTTCCTTATTAAAACATTCCTAACAACGATTACATTCATATGAGGACAATCATTCCTGGGTTGTGAAAACGATTAACTAGTCCCCACAGTATACACATTTCATAAATCAAAAGAAGTGGGTCATATTGTGATTATAGAGGAAATTATCCTGTGTAATCTTGGTCATCATCCAATATTTATAGCCATATGGACAGATTGGAATAAATACAAAGAATTGGATACCTTAGATTTGAGTCTCCAGTTTTGCTAATGGTACTGGATCTTTATTTTGTGATATGAAAAATAAAATAAAAACTACATTTATTTTACAATGTAATACTTAACAATACAACTACATCATAGTAGTGGATTTGCGGGACTCCCCTCTGGGAAACCTGCGGGACTGTGGTGCCAGTAATTGCATATTCTCATCCAGGCCTCCTCTGCAAAATATAGCAATTTGTAGCAGGAGGCCGAGCTATGATGCAGTTCACAGCGAGTTGTGCCATCATTTAATATATACTGTACGCAAGTAAAAAAAGAAAAAGATTGAGAACTATTGTAGAACTACAAGTCCAAGCACACTGTGGCAGATGTCGACTTCAAGACTTACTGGAGCCTGTGTAACTACAAGCACCAGCATGCCCTGGCATGGAACATTGGAGTTCAAACAAGAAAATAATAATTTACTTACCGATAATTCTATTTCTCGTAGTCCGTAGTGGATGCTGGGGACTCCGTAAGGACCATGGGGAATAGCGGCTCCGCAGGAGACTGGGCACATCTAAAGAAAGCTTTAGGACTATCTGGTGTGCACTGGCTCCTCCCCCTATGACCCTCCTCCAAGCCTCAGTTAGGATACTGTGCCCGGACGAGCGTACACAATAAGGAAGGATTTTGAATCCCGGGTAAGACTCATACCAGCCACACCAATCACACTGTACAACTTGTGATCTGAACCCAGTTAACAGCATGATAACAGAGGAGCCTCTAGAAAAGATGGCTCACTACAGCAATAACCCGATTTTTTTTTTTTTTTTGGTAACAATAACTATGTACCAGTATTGCAGACAATCCGCACTTGGGATGGGCGCCCAGCATCCACTACGGACTACGAGAAATAGAATTATCGGTAAGTAAATTCTTATTTTCTCTAACGTCCTAAGTGGATGCTGGGGACTCCGTAAGGACCATGGGGATTATACCAAAGCTCCCAAACGGGCGGGAGAGTGCGGATGACTCTGCAGCACCAAATGAGAGAACTCCAGGTCCTCCTCAGCCAGGGTATCAATTTTGTAGAATTTTACAAACGTATTTGCTCCTGACCAAGTAGCTGCTCGGCAAAGTTGTAAAGCCGAGACCCCTCGGGCAGCCGCCCAAGATGAGCCCCCTTCCTTGTGGAGTGGGCACTTACAGATTTTTGGCTGTGGCAGGCCTGCCACAGAATGTGCAAGCTGAATTGTACTACAAATCCAACGAGCAATAGTCTGCTTAGAAGCAGGAGCACCCAGCTTGTTGGGTGCATACAGGATAAACAGCGAGTCAGTTTTCCTGACTCCAGCCGTCCTGGAAACATATATTTTCAGGGCCCTGACAACGTCTAGCAACTTGGAGTCCTCCAAGTCCCTAGTAGCCGCAGGCACCACAATAGGTTGGTTCAGGTGAAACGCTGAAACCACCTTAGGGAGAAACTGAGGACGAGTCCTCAATTCCGCCCTGTCCGAATGGAAAATCAGATAAGGGCCTTTACAGGATAAAGCCGCCAGTTCTGACACGCGCCTGGCCCAGGCCAGGGCCAACAGCATGACCACTTTCCATGTGAGATATTTTAACTCCACAGATTTAAGTGGTTCAACCAATGTGGCTTTTGGAACCCAAAAACTACATTGAGATCCCAAAGTGCCACTGGAGGCACAAAAGGAGGCTGTATATGCAGTACCCCTTTTACAAACGTCTGAACTTCAGGGACTGAAGCTAGTTCTTTTTGGAAGAAAATTGACAGGGCCGAAATTTGAACCTTAATGGACCCCAATTTCAGGCCCATAGACACTCCTGTTTGCAGGAAATGTAGGAATCGACCCAGTTGAATTTCCTCCGTC
This sequence comes from Pseudophryne corroboree, assembly GCF_028390025.1. Taxonomy (NCBI): domain Eukaryota; kingdom Metazoa; phylum Chordata; class Amphibia; order Anura; family Myobatrachidae; genus Pseudophryne; species Pseudophryne corroboree. Next base: position 826,016,774 of record NC_086447.1, read on the forward strand.
GGGCCTTACTGGCCTCGCACCACGCAACATATTTTCGCCAAATGCGGTGATAATGTTTTGCGGTTACATCCTTCCTGGCTTTGATCAGGATAGGGATGACTTCATCCGGAATGCCTTTTTTTCTTCAGGATCCGGCGTTCAACCGCCATGCCGTCAAACGCAGCCGCGGTAAGTCTTGGAACAGACAGGGTCCTTGCTGGAGCAGGTCCCTTCCTAGAGGTAGAGGCCACGGATCCTCCGTGAGCATCTCTTGAAGTTCTGGTTACCAAGTCCTTCTTGGCCAATCCGGAGCCACGAATATAGTGCTTACTCCTCTCCATCTTATCAATCTCAGTACCTTGGGTATGAGAGGCAGAGGAGGGAACACATACACTGACTGGTACACCCACGGTGTTACCAGAACGTCTACAGCTATTGCCTGAGGGTCCCTTGACCTGGCGCAATACCTGTCGAGTTTTTCCCAACGGTTTATAATCATGTGGAAGACTTCTGGGTGAAGTCCCCACTCTCCCGGGAGGAGGTCGTGCTGAGGAAGTCTGCTTCCCAGTTGTCCATTCCCGGAATGAATACTGCTGACAGTGCTATCACATGATTTTCCGCCCAGCGAAGAATCCTTGCAGCTTCTGCCATTGCCCTCCTGCTTCTTGTGCCACCCTGTCTGTTTACGTGGGTGACTGCCGTGATGTTGTCCGACTGGATCAACACCGGCTGACCTTGAAGCAGAGGTCTTGCTAAGCTTAGAGCATTGTAAATGGCCCTTAGCTTCAGGATATTTATGTGAAGAGATGTCTCCAGACTTGACCATAAGCCCTGGATATACCTTCCCTGTGTGACTGCTCCCCAGCCTTGCAGGCTGGCATCCGTGGTCACCAGGACCCAGTCCTGAATGCCGAATCTGCGGCCCTCTAGAAGATGAGCACTCTGCAACCACCACAGGAGTGACACCCTTGTCCTTGGTGACAGGGTTATCCGCTGATGCATCTGAAGATGCGACCCGGACCATTTGTCCAGCAGGTCCCACTGGAAAGTTCTTGCGTGGAATCTGCCGAATGGGATTGCTTCGTAGGAAGCCACCATTTTACCCAGAACCCTTGTGCATTGATGCACTGAGACTTGGCTCGGTTTTAGGAGGTTCCTGACTAGCTCGGATAACTCCCTGGCTTTCTTCTCCGGGAGAAAAGCCTTTTTCTGGACTGTGTCCAGGATCATCCCTAGGAACAGAAGACAAGTCGTCGGAACCAGCTGCGATTTTGGAATATTGAGAATCCAATCGTGCTGCCGCAACACTACCTGAAATAGTGCTACACCGACCTCCAACTGTTCCCTGGATCTTACCCTTAGCAGGGAATCGTCCAAGTAAAGGATAACTAAAATTCCCTTCCCTCGAAGGAATATCATCATTTCGGCCATTACCTTGGTAAAGACCGGGGGTGCCGTGGACCATCCGTACGGCAGCGTCTGAACTGATAGTGACAGTTCTGTACCATAAACCTGAGGTACCCTTGATGAGAAGGGTAAATTTTGACATGAAGGTAAGCATCCTTGATGTCCCGAGACATCATGTAGTCCCCTTCTTCCAGGTTCGCAATCACTGCTCTGAGTGACTCAATCTTGAATTTGAACCTCTGTATGTAAGTGTTCAAAGATTTTAGATTTAGAATCGGTCTCACCGAGCCGTCCGGCTTCGGTACCACAACGGTGTGGAATAATACCCCGTTCCCTGTTGCAGGAGGGGTACCTTGTTATCACCTGCTGGGAATACAGCTTGTGAATGGCTTCCAAAACTGTCTCCCTGTCAGAAGGAGACATCGGTAAAGCCGACTTTAGGAAACGGCGAGGGGGAGATGTGTCGAATTCTAATTTGTACCCCTGAGATATCACCTGAAGGATCCAGGGGTCTACTTGCGAGTGAGCCCACTGCACGCTGAAATTCATTGAGACGGGCCCCCCACCGTGCCTGATTCTGCTTGTAAAGCCCCAGCGTCATACTGAGGGCTTGGCAGAGGCGGGAGAGGGTTTCTGTTCCTGGGAACTGGCTGATATCTGCAGCCTTTTTCCTCTCCCTCTGTCACGGGGCAGAAATGAGGAATCTTTTGCCTGCTTGTCCACGAAAAGACTGCGCCTGATAATACGGCGTCTTCTCATGTTGAGAGGCGACCTGGGGTACAAACGTGGATTTCCCAGCTGTTGCCGTGTCCACCAGGTCTGAAAGACCGACCCCAAATAACTCCTCCCTTTAATAAGGCAATACTTCCAAATGCCGTTTGGAATACGCATCACCTGACCACTGACGTGTCCATAACCCTCTACTGGTAGAAATGGACAACGCACTTAGACTTGATGCCAGTCGGCATATATTCCGCTGTGCATCACGCATATATAGAAATGCATCTTTTAAATGCTCTATAGGCAAAAATATACTGTCCCTATCTAAGGTATCAATATTTTCAGTCAGGGAATCCGACCACGCCAACCCAGCACTGCACATCCAGGCTGAGGCGATTGCTGGTCGCAGTATAACACTAGTATGTGTGTAAATACATTTTAGGATACCCTTCTGCTTTCTATCAGCAGGATCCTTAAGGGCGGCCATCTCAGGAGAGGGTAGAGCCCTTACAAGCGTGTGAGCGCTTTATCCACCCTAGGGGGTGTTTCCCAACGCACCCTAACCTCTGGCGGGAAAGGATATAATGCCAATAACATTTTAGAAATTATCAGTTGCTATCGGGGGAAAACCACGCATCATCACACACCTCATTTAATTTCTCAGATTCAGGAAAACTACAGGTAGTTTTTCCTCACCGAACATAATACCCCTTTTTTGGTGGTACTCGTATTATCAGAAATGTGTAAAAACATTTTTCATTGCCTCAATCATGTAACGTGTGGCCCTACTGGAAGTCACATTTGTCTCTTCACCGTCGACACTGGAGTCAGTATCCGTGTCGGCGTCTATATCTGCCATCTGAGGTAACGGGCGCTTTAGAGCCCCTGACGGCCTATGAGACGTCTGGACAGGCACAAGCTGAGTAGCCGGCTGTCTCATGTCAACCACTGTCTTTTATACAGAGCTGACACTGTCATGTAATTCCTTCCAACAGTTCATCCACTCAGGTGTCGACCCCCTAGGGGGTGACATCACTATTACAGGCAATATCTCCACATCATTTTTCTCCTCATACATGTCGACACAAATGTACCGACATACCGCACACACACAGGGAATGCTCTGATAGAGGACAGGACCCCACTAGCCCTTTGGGGAGACAGAGGGAGAGTTTGCCAGCACACACCAGAGCGCTATATATATACAGGGATAACCTTATATAAGTGTTTTTCCCCTTATAGCTGCTGTATATTTAATACTGCACGTAATTAGTGCCCCCCCTCTCTTTTATAACCCTTTCTGTAGTGTAGTGACTGCAGGGGAGAGACAGGGAGCTTCCCTCCAACGGAGCTGTGAGGGAAAATGGCGCCAGTGTGCTGAGGAGATAGGCTCCGCCCCCTTATCGGCGGCCTTATCTCCCGTTTTTCTATGTATTTTGGCAGGGGTTAAATGCATCCATATAGCCCAGGAGCTATATGTGATGCATTTTTTTGCCATCCAAGGTGTTTATTATTGCGTCTCAGGGCGCTCCCCCCCCAGCGCCCTGCACTCTCAGTGACCGGAGTGTGAAGTGTGCTGAGAGCAATGGCGCACAGCTGCAGTGCTGTGCGCTACCTTGTTGAAGACAGGACGTCTTCTGCCGCCGATTTTCCGGACCTCTTCTGCCTTCTGGCTCTGTAAGGGGGCCGGCGGCGCGGCTCTGGGACCCATCCAGGCTGGGCCTGTGATCGTCCCTCTGGAGCTAATGTCCAGTAGCCTAAGAAGCCCAATCCACTCTGCACGCAGGTGAGTTCGCTTCTTCTCCCCTTAGTCCCTCGATGCAGTGAGCCTGTTGCCAGCAGGTCTCACTGAAAATAAAAAACCTAAACTAAAACTTTCACGAAGAAGCTCAGGAGAGCCCCTAGTGTGCACCCTTCTCGTTCGGGCACAGAGATCTAACTGAGGCTTGGAGGAGGGTCATAGGGGGAGGAGCCAGTGCACACCAGATAGTCCTAAAGCTTTCTTTAGATGTGCCCAGTCTCCTGCGGAGCCGCTATTCCCCATGGTCCTTACGGAGTCCCCAGCATCCACTTAGGACGTTAGAGAAATGTATGATTCAGATCTCTAGTAATCAGAATCCATCTAAATTTTGTGGATCCGAACCGAACCGGATCAAAACCTGGTCTGGATCTCTCAAGGAGATGCGATCTGAACAGAGATACAGATCTGAGCAAGTTCCGTACAACTCAGGATAGGATGGACATACAAAAAATAAGTAACTTTGCAAATGCGCTGCTTGCAAAAACTCGCCACGTGATTTCTGCATGTTAGCAGCTATCTCTGTGCTGTAAGATATATGCTTTATACCTTCCTACTCACTCCCTGGCAGCAAGATCTGCATTATCGGTAACACAGCAGAACAAATAAATAGATTATTGAGTAAAGCTACTGGAGCTTGATTTTTTGAGTAAAGACAAACCCTAAGATGGCACCAGGACCCTAGACTGCAGTGCCCCCAGCTGCCTATCCAGACTACTCTTAAGTCCAGGCCAAGTCCTTTGGTGCTAGCGGAAGACTCCGGTGAGGTCAAACTGCCCCCCAGGATACGATAATATTGTATTTTTACCCAGAGGGCACAAACACATTCCATGGACGTCTACATTTACATACACTGGGGCTGATTCTGAGCTGGGAGTAAAAAAAAAAGCAAGTAACCTGGTACAAGGGGTGCAAATCTATTTATATTTGGCATGCAGGGTAAATACTGGCGGCTTCTGCATGTAGCCCACAAACGCTGCTTATTTTTACACTGCAATGTAGATGTCAGTTTGGACACGCGCCTCTCACATGATATCCCTGCACATTTTTATGGGTATATTTATCACAATATGCATTTTTTATGTAGATGTGATAAATATTTTTTATGTAAATCCGCAACATTAAAATTCATATTTTAATAAGAGCCCGTCTTACTTAATAGCTGGAAGCAGATTGGTATTGTAACACTATGACACTGTATCCCGTTCCGGGTACCCTGCAGGCAATGCACTGCAACGGTTATCAGCCGGCACATGTCACCAGGGGCAGATGGATAGGGATACCGACGATCCCTCTTGGTAAGATTTTACGAAACCGTAGCCCATAGGCTTCTATAGGCTAACATCAGCTGGAGATAGTGTAACCCATCAGGACCAATGCTTTGTATTCCAGAGCTTGGTAGATCTAACTGCATAGCAGCACCTATAGAAATCTATGGGGCTGAATTTGAGGTTGGAAATGGAGGAGCCAAGGCAGATATCTGCTGCTATCCCTCCATGGTACATCTGGGGGATCCTTAATAGTTGCAGTTACCCCTCAAAAACGGTTGTTTCTGCTGCGGGTACACTGGGCTCCACAAGGATTGGACAATGGGGTGTAGAATAGGATCTTGATCCGAGGCACCAACAGGCTCAAAGCTTTGACTGTTCCCAGAATGCACAGCGCCGCCTCCTATATCACCCCGCCTCCCAGCACAGGAGCTCAGTTTTGTCAGTTGGTGCTGCAGTAAGCAGGCACTTAACAGAGGGGCTGCTCCAAGCAGCCCTAAGAAAAGCTTTTTATGAGGTAAAAAGTGAAGACTTCAAGGGCAGAAGCGGTGGTAAATGTCTTGTGATATTCACTGCTGCAGCTCCAGCTCTCCCCAGCGGTGCTGTACACTCCCGAGCCCTGGTTGCCGGGTAACTACAGCGGAGGCTCCGTTTTTCTTCACGTTAGACACACACGACTGGGGCTCTCCAGGATGGCGTGGCCGCGCTTCGGGAGGTGGTAAGTGGGTCCCGCTTGCGGGACCCGGTCTTTATAGTGATCCGGTGCGGTCAGTGGGAGGCGGGCCGCGCGCGCTGGCGGTGGACACTGTGGCAGTACAGGCGATCCCACTAGATCACCAGGGCATGGGCGCAGGTCAGGTTTTCTCTCTAAACCAATTCTTATATCGCCCACAGTACACGGTGGTTTTGCCAGCAGAGGGGATAAGGCTTAGACCTGAAGCCCCTCCCCCAGCCCCAGGGTGCCATTTCTAGCAAGTGTTCCCGCCCTGGAGCTGCATATCTGTCTTTTCCTCACTCCCTGTCAGTGTCTGCGGCGCCATTATCCCTCAGCTCACTGTTCCTGGGACTGCTTGGGCAAATCCTCCTATGTAAAGCTGCCTGTTTGTCAGCGCTGTGCCTTTACATGGCACTTAAGTATTCTACATGCCTTTTTAGACAGTGATAGTTAAGAAAGAGTGCACTTAGTCAGGGTTTTATAGTACAATTACCCTGTGATATACATCCAGTTCTTACTGTGTACTGTTATATCTATAGCAGCTGTGGGCTCTGGTTCTGGGGGCTCCTTGCCCCCAGTGGGACTGTGGCAACGGAGGCACATACTGAACCACCGTGGGCCGCTTTTTCCACGCTTCTGCATACGCTAGTTCATAAACTAACACCCCCAATGCCGGTACAACCGTATGTGGTCCCTGCAGCTAACCCGCCATGGGCGGACGATTTATCTACTCAATTAAAGAAGTTGAACCAGTCCTTGACTACTAAAAAGTCTGACCAACGCTCGCCTAAGTCCAAGAGGTCCTCTAAGCGAGCGCTTATCTCCTCACAATCCACTGCTGTCACTGACACCTCATCTGATGAAGACAGCACATTTACTGACCCCTCAGGTTCTGACTCAGATATGGCTGATGGGGAGGGTAGTTCACATGTGGATGTTCCTGATCTTTTGGAGGCTATTAAGTTAATTCTGCAGATTACGGATGATCCCGAGCCATCCGTCCCTCCTAAGAAACCAGATAGGTTCAAGCGTCAGAAGGTGGTTAAGCAAGTTTTACCTCACTCTGACCAGCTAGTGGATATACGTCAGGAACCCTGGGAAAACCCGGGTATGAAGTTTGTGCCTCAATAGAAGATGCTGGCTCGCTATCCCCTCACGCCAGAGCTGTCTAAAAATTGGGAAACGCCTCCTCCAGTGGACTCACATGTGGCTAGGATGGTGGTTTCCTCAGCTTTACCTGTCACTACCGTCACGTCTCTAAAAGAGCCTATGGATAAACGTGTGGAGGGTTGTCTGAAAGCGATTTACACCCTCACGGGTGCTGCACAAAGGCCCACTATTGCAGCTACATGGGCTGCAGAGGCTATTGAAGCATGGGCCTTGGAGTTAGAAGCTGAAATCTCTTCTGACCATGCTAGACAATGCTTGTCATATATTGTCACAGCTTCTCGATATATTAAAGAGGCGGCTTCTGATGCCAGTATCTTAGCAGACAAGGCCTCTACTACGTCAGTACTGGCTCGCCGGATATTGTGGCTGAGATCCTGGTCTGTGGATCTGGACTCTAGATAAAACCTGGATGTACTCCCTTTCAAGGGAGATATTCTGTTTGGGGAGGACTTAAATAAGATTGTGGCTGACTTGGCTACTGCCAAAACTGCCTGTCTGCCTAATACCGCTACTTCTGTGTCGAAGGCTAAAGGTACGTCCTTTCGCCCCTTTCGTCCTTCAGGTAAAGCAAAAGGTCAGGCATACCATAAGCAGGCCCGCACTTCCAAACCTGGTAAGCCGAAGCCCAAGAGAGCCTGGGCTGCCCGTCAGCCGGCTGCCAAGACCCATAAGCCTGCCGCATGACGGGGCGGGCCTCCCCCTGGGGGATCCCAGGGTGGGGGGGCGGCTTCTAGGGTATACCCAGGAATGGTTGAAGACCACTTCAGATGCCTGGGTACGGGAAGTCGTCACTCGAGGTTACGCCATAGCCTTCAAATACCGACCCCCTCATCGAGTTTGCCAGACAAAGGCAAAAACTCTACACTCGGTGGTACAGACCCTCCTGGATACAGGAGTCGTCGTACAGGTGCCTCTTGCTCAGAGGGGCCAGGGGTACTATTCTCCGCTGTTTCTAGTTCCGAAACCGAATGGGTCCTCCCGGACCATTCTCAACCTCAAGGCATTGAACAGGTTTGTGAAGGTTTCCAAGTTCCATATGGAAACCCTTCGCTCTATAGTTCTGGCCTTGGAACCTGGGGACTACATGGTCTCCCTGGACATACAGGATGCTTACCTGCATATTCCTATAGCAGTGTCACATCAACAATACCTGAGGTTCGCTATTGGCAACCTACATTACCAGTTTCGGGCATTACCTTTTGGTTTAACAGCGGTTCCGCGAGTCTTCACCAAAGTTATGGCGGTGATGACGGTGGTCAGGATACTGCCGTATCTGGACGACTTTTTAATCCTGGCAAATTCCCCAGATCTTCTCCTGCGTCATCTGGATATGACGGTCCGGTTTCTACAAGCCCACGGGTGGCTCATCAACTGGAAGAAATCCTCCCTGGTCCCTGCTCAGAGCATGGTGCACCTGGGAGCGTTGTTGGACACTCACAACCAGAGGTTGTTCTTGTCTCAGGAGAAAGTCCTAAAGATTCAGGACAGGATTCGTTGCTTCCTTTCTCGTCCGCAAGTGTCGATACATTCGGCAATGCAGGTGCTGGGCCTAATGGTATCAGCATTCGACATGGTGGAGTATGCTCAATTCCATTCTCGCCCCCTCCAGAGGCTGATTCTAGCCAAGTGGGACGGCCTGCCTCACCGGATCAGATCTCAAATGATCTTCTTGACTCCGGAGGTCCGTCTGTCGCTACACTGGTGGCTCCGGGACCAACAATTGTGCAGAGGTCGTCCCTTCTGGATATCCAACTGGGTCCTGTTGACGACAGATGCCAGTCTAAGAGGTTGGGGCGCGGTGCTGGAGCAACACTCCCTTCAGGGTCGGTGGACCAAGGAGGAATCTCTCCTCTCGATCAACATTCTGGAATTGCGGGCGGTCTTCAATGTGTTGAACCTGGCCCAGCATTTAATTCAGAACCGTCCTGTTCAAGCACAGTCGGACAATGCCACCATAGTGGCTTACATAAATCATCAAGGCGGCACTCAAAGCCATTTGGCAATGAAGGAAGTCTCACGGATTCTACGTTGGGCGGAACGCCATCTACCAGCCATATCGGCAATATTCATTCCGGGAGTCCTGAATTGGGAAGCAGACTTTCTCAGTCGTCAGGACCTCCATCCAGAAGTATTTCAACTCCTCGTGGAAATGTGGGGTCTTCCAGACGTGGATCTGATGGCGTCTCGACACAATCGCAAGGTTCCGTTCTTCGGAGCAAGGACAAGGGATACTCAAGCAGCATTCGTGGATGCGCTGGCGGTGCCATGGAGGTTTCGGCTGCAGTATGTGTTCCCTCCGGTGTCACTCCTGCTCAGGGTAATTCGGAAGTTCAAGCAAGAAAAAGGAAATCTGCTTCTCATAGCTCCAGCGTGGCCCAGACGGCACTGGTTCTCAGACCTGCAGGGCCTATCGTCAGAGCGTCCAATTCAACTTCCACAATGCCCAGACCTCCTCGTTCAGGGCCTCTGTGTCTACCAGGACCTAGCCCGGCTGTCTTTGACGGCGTGGCTCTTGAAGCTTCCGTCTTGAGGGCTAAGGGTTTTTCTGAAGAGGTCATTAAAACTATGTTGCGGGCCCGGAAACCGGCTTCTGCTCGGATTTACCATAGGGTCTGGCATTCCTACTTTGTTTGGTGCACATCTGACAATTATGATGCTTCCAAGTTTAGTACAGCCAAGCTTTTGGCTTTTCTGCAGCAAGGCCTAGAGATGGGCCTGCGTCTTGCCTCCCTAAAGGTTCATATTTCTGCCTTGTCGGTGTGGTTTCAGAGAAAAATTGCGACTTTGCCTGATGTTCATACTTTCACTCAGGGTGTGTTGCGTATCCAACCTCCATATGTTCCGCCTGTGTTTCCTTGGGACTTGTTGGTGGTTTTGGAGGCGTTGCAGGAGCCTCCGTTTGAACCCCTTGGTTCAGCTGACCTTAAGTGGCTTTCCCTTAAGGTGGTGTTCTTGCTAGCTATTGCCTCTGCTAGAAGTGTGTCGGATCTGGGTGCCTTGTCTTGTAGTTCCCCATATCTGATTTTTCACCGTGATCGGGCGGTTCTTAGGACTCGTCCCAGATATTTACCTAAGGTGGTTTCTTCGTTTCACCTTAATCAGGAGATTGTGGTTCCGGCCTTTGTCTCTCCTGATTTGTCTCCCAAAGAGCGGTCTTTGGATGTGGTACGGGCTCTCCGTATCTATGTGAAGAGAACTGCTTCTATCCAAAAATCTGATTCTCTCTTTGTTTTGTTTGGATTTCACAAACGTGGCTGGTCTGCTCACAAGCAGACCCTGGCCGGATGGATTAGAATGGTGATTGCACATGCTTATGTGAAGGCTGGTCTCTCTGCTCCTGTTCACATTAAGGCCCATTCTACTCGGTCTGTTGGACCTTCTTGGGCGGCCCAACGTGGTGCGACCCTTGAAAAATTGTGCAAGGCGGCTACGTGGTCTTCCGGGAACACGGAAGGAATAAGGTTCTATGCCTTCGATACTGCCGCTTCCCAGGATGCTTCCTTTGGACGCCGGGTTCTTGTGCCCGCTAGAGTGCGTCCCGTCCCATATGGACCTGCTTTAGGACATCCCCATTTTCCAATCCTTGTGGAGCCCAGTGTACCCCGCAGCAGAAAATTAGTTTTATGGTAAGAACTTACCTTTGTTAAAACTCTTTCTGCAAAGTACTCTGGGCTCCACAAGGCGCCCACCCTGACGCACTTAGCTTCTTTGGGTTGGTATGGCATTAGCCACTGACACTTCTCTTGTCGTGAGAGTGTGGTGTATGTGGCTACTAACTGTTGTCGTCTCTTTTCTTGCTACTGCATTGGGCTGGTTAACTAAGAACTGAGCTCCTGTGCTGGGAGGTGGGGTGATATAGGAGGCGGCGCTGTGCATTCTGGGAACAGTCAAAGCCTTGAGCCTGTTGGTGCCTCGGATCAAGATCCTATTCTACACCACATTGATTGTCCAATCCTTGTGGAGCCCAGTGTACCTCGCAGAAAGAGTTTTAACAAAGGTAAGTTCTTACCATAAAACTCGTTTTTCTGGGGATATTCCCCAAATATTTTATGCTAAATAGGCCCCTAAATCTGCTTCTCATTACAACCAAGATCACGGTAATCAAACGGATTTTTCTCATATTGCATGATAATGCTTATTTATGAAAGCGACAGCAGGGACGCAGCGATACTGGAGCGAGAGTTTGCGCAGCGTCAGGCCAGCCGTTGCAGATATGCATTTGCGTAAAGCGACCTGTTACTAGGAGGCTGAAAGAACTTCCTCTCCAGAGTCTGTAATCCATACAAGCCAGGCTTTGCGTCCACTGACAGTTGTATATATAGGGTCTTATTAAGCTTTGTTAGCAAACCAAAATAGTTGCGCTGCAGGTGGGGAAAATGTAACATGTGCAGAGAGATTTTGGGGGTCATTACGAGTTGATCGCTCGCTAGCAGTTTTTAGCAGCCGTGCAAACGCATTGTCGCCACCCACTGGGGAGTGTATTTTCGCTTTGCAGAAGTGCGAACGCTTGTGCAGCAGAGCGCCTGCAAAATCTTTTTGTGCAAAACAAGACCAGCCCTGTAGTTACTCTTCGTGCGCATTGATTCTAACGACGGAGGGACGGCTTTTGACGCCACACACCCACCCAGCGAACGCCCAGCCACACCTGCATTTTTTCAGCCACACCTGCGTTTTGCCAAACACTCCCTGAAAACGGTCAGATGCCACCTAGAAACGCCCACTTCATGTCAATCTTCCTGCGTTCGGCCGTGCGACAGGAATGTTCGTTAGACTCTGTGCAAACCCACGATGCTCATTGTACCTGTACAACGCGCCTGCGCATTGCGGTGCATACGCATGCGCAGATATGCCGATTTTTAGCCTGATCGCTGAACTGCGAACAACGGCAGCTAGCGATCAACTGGGAATGACCCACTTAGATTTAAGTGGGGTGTGCTCAAGCTGAAATCCAAATTGCAGTGTAGAAATAATGCAGCCAGTATTTACCCTGCACAGAAACAATATAACCCACCCAAATCTAACTCTCTCCGCACGTTACATCTGTCCCACCTGCAGCGCAACATGGTTTTGTCCAATTGCTAACTTTTTGGTTTGCTAACAAACCTAAAAAAAAAATCCCATAATTTCAATGACAGCTTTATTTCGTTATCACCGTTGGTACATAGTGTTCTATATTTATCTGAATGTTTCAGTAATAAAAATAGCTTACAGCTGTTTTTTTTCCATTTAAGAAAAGCAACACTTGTTCTTTATACGTTTTATGGTCATTAAATATTAATTTCACGACGAAAACTGCTTTGCCACTGTTGTGATGAGAGGATATTGGATTTCTACGAGTCTTGCCTACCTCTTGACACCAGCTGGAAGTGTTTCTGAGCCGTCCCCGCAACATTTGACCCTTGCTGGTTTTCTTTGGAAGCTGAAACTAGTATGGGCAGACCACGGATAAGCAATTCTCCAGCGAATGCATGTCAGATTGATGCACAACTTCCTTTCTCATTTTGCTTGGACGGAGGTACAGCAAATGAAACTATATAGAATAAACATCTGCTAAGATTAGCACACAAACAATGCATGGAATTACCCAGCACAGCAAAGCAGTGTGCCTCAGATGTAACCGTGCAAGGTCTCTCCCTCATCTTGAATCGTTTACAGTCAAGAAAACAAAGTTTACTACCTGTAACGTGAGTTCTATTAGGGGCAATTGTAATGTGATTTATTTATATAATAGTCTATCACATGGAGTTGATACTAATTTCCAAAAGACTGCCTGACAGGGCCATTTGGAAGTCATTTGTATTTGTTCAGGAGTTGAAAAGAGATGATTGCCACTAATTCCACTGATGGAGTGTGACCAGTAAGTGGAGAAAACATTCAGCGTATAATCTGGATTCTGTTTCTCCATGGGTCTCCGTCTTATCTTGCATTTCACTGTATTTTATGCTGTTTTATTTTTGTTAAAATAATATAAAATGTTTAGAGGAAGACACTTTGGGAGCGATGTAGAGCTGAATATATAATGAAAGTAGGTTACAGTCTCATAAAATAAATATTTCCACACATACAATACACCCAAGATGTGTACATGCAGTGTCGGAGAGGGGCATGCAGGGACCTCCAGGGGGAAGTCAGTGGTAGGGGTCCATTATTAAGGGGTGTGGCCAGCCACCACAGATGCTTGGCTAGCCAAGAGGATATAGTTTGCAGACAACATGGACACTACAGAGTCTGTTGATTCATGTTCCTCACTACGAGGTAGGGATGGCCATTGACCATCAATGATTCATAATCATTGATGGTTTATGGCCATTGTTGAATGCTTTTGCCAGATGGTTTCCCTCCATCGATGGCACAGCATAACAGATTTTTTTGTTTTTTACAATGTGCCGGGACATGGAGCATAGCTCCGCCCCCCAACACTGCAAAGTCCCACCCCTGGTTCTCATTGGCCCACAGGCCAGTCAAAGCACAGGGATGACCATTGGTTGGTAAACTCATCGATGGTCATCCATTGCATATTTGGCAACCATCGATGGTCACTTATCATATCGCCATTTATGGTAACCACATTGATGGCCATCTCTACTACCAGGCAACTGAACCTGTAATAGATTAACAACGTATAATTCAAGTACACTCTCTGAAATCCGACATCAGAAGAGGAAGTGAGGTCCTCGGGCAGTGGGGCCCACCGAGGATTTCTCCTGTACCCCTTGTGGACCAGTCTGATCCTGTGTACGTGTATGAAAAGGCCGTATATACAGTATACCTAATATCCAATAAGGCCTGCTCATCAGCATATACCTTCACCTCCCCACAGCGGGAGCTAAAGATACGTCTCCTAATAGGTGGATGTACATGTATTGTATGAACTCTCACTGCCTGTATGAGAACGCGCAGTACTTCATAGTAAGGATCAATGTGCTGAAATAGCGTACGACTCTATCGCTGCATGTACATGCGCACTGTAACGTCATGTCAGCTATGCTACACAAATGGGGGTACATTCCATTCTGCATGAGTCCCTTTGTGAGACAAATCTGAGGTGGAGAAAACCACCAACCAGGTCTTTTCCCAAACAAGCCATGGCTTGATAAAGTGTTGACAAAACACATTGCATATTATTGCTATATATAGTAATATGGAACGTTAATTTGTGGGAAGACATTGTTAAAATGAATAAATAGACCCCTTAATGGGAAGCAGTCAGGATCCCGGCTGTCGGTATCCCGGCAGTCAGAATAGATCCCAAGCGCCGGCTAATCATACTGATTCCCCCTTAATCCCTGTGGAAAATTACCTATGTGATTAAACTCTAAGAACCAAAACACAAGACACAGCCCCAAAGCCAGGATGTTTTATGTCCAAATGTAGCTAACTGATTTCTCCGCAAAACTAGCTGCAACCCATCCTACTCTCATGCTATACCGTCTCCTTACAGGCCCCCTATCTATCCCTACTGCATGTTACCAGTAGACTCTGGCACTGTGCCAGAGATCACTGCGCCTGTGCAGATCACTGGGAGAATGGAGGCTGCACCATTTTCTTGATGATTTCTGAGGCACTGGCAGAGAGGTAAATATAGTCTATGGGTGCAGGGTGTGCATCCATTAGATATACACAGGGCGAGGTGTGTGCAGCACCCGGGTGTCACCCTTCCAGGTGGTGACACCAAAATATTATCTCCTCCTCAATGACAGGAGCTGGGTGCTGCAGTGTGACATTATTCTGCAGTGTCTGACTCCTTTCGGTAAGAAGTAAGCACCAGTGCAGCCACAGTCTCCAAGGTCAGCTCAGCATCACCGGGTATGCTGGACACTCCCCCAGAGTGATGCAATGGGGAACTTCCCACAAAGCCACTCCCCCTTACTGATGTACACAGGTAGGTTCCGCAAGGTCACGTCCCCATCCCTGAAGCCACACACCCTTTCTTTTTGGCGGCATGCGCAGGTGTGCTATTGGCTGCACCCGGTGTTACCAACCCTGGTGCCACCACTGGATACACTCATGGTTTATACTTACCTCTTAGCATTTTTAGACGTACTGTATAATACTACAACACAAGTTAAAGTGGAACTCCTTGATTTAAAATATAAACAGTGTATTTAATTTAACTATGTGTTAACATTTCTGTAACCACTATAAAAGAGGATTACTGTAAATAATTCATGTCGAAAAATATCTGCATGAAGTTCCATTGTGCAATCAGAATTCTTGGGCAGGATACCAGTATACATTACCATCAGCTTGTCTTGGTTGCCCTTGTAAGACCTCCCTTGTAGTAGGACATAAATAATACAAGAGAATTACCAGGTATTTTAATACAGCACCATATTAGTGTTTATTACATAGCCACTGACCTTCCTGGAGGCCCGCCAGTTAAATGGGTCTGCCAGTTAAAAATATATATATATAATTAATTAATAAAGTGTATATAATATAGTTTTCAGAGATAGGAACAGGCAATGAGACAAGCTTTGGACAAGCTCCAAAATCATGTTCACAAATGATAAAGATAACTTTCAAAAAAGGGTCTGGCTGGAATCCATTAGGATTTCATTATTCTCTGATCTGGGGCTAGATAGTGTCATAGAGGATCAAATATTCAGCATTTTATGCCTTTTTTTTGCATTTTCTCTCATGCTCATATTAACATAATATAAACCAGAGTGATTATGTTCCAGAGACATGTATTATACACAATATATTTTATTTAAGGAACGGATTACATGTGGAATTATAGGAAAGCTACAGTCAGAATGGAATTTTAATCGAGAGCTGCTACTTTAGTAAATCAAACAACAGTGGCTGGGGTTCTAGATGTTTTGGCAGACCATATGCGCCAGATATATTCTTCAGGTGTGACAGCCAGCGGAATTTGGAATCTTACTTATTTAATTATAGGGGGAAATTCAATTGTCTGTGATAATCTTAACTAACTGAATTTGCACTATAGTCTCCGCACTCTGCGGCAGCGGGATCCCACACAAAAAAGTGTTTGTTACCCCATATGCTAGCAAGCACTCTGTGCGAATCGGCCAGGTGAAGGGTGCAAGGAGCTGGGCTGCCGCTGCCGGCATTTAAATGCTACGGCAATGGCAATTCGTACCCTTTGCCCACAATTGAATAAACTCCCCTCTTCAGGCAAGCTTATCATATTCCAGAACCGCCCACATAATGTTCATAAACTTTCCTATCTAATTACATCCCTTCTATACAGTCCAAAAATATGCTCACATACAGGCCCGGCGCTACCCGCTCAGCGAAGGGATGCAGTGCAGGGAGGCGCTGGGACAGAGAGGCGCTTTCCCTGCTCTGAATCCCTTCACTGCTGCGCCGTCCTGTCACCCCTGCTGCTGCTGCTGTGTCTGTCACTGTATGACAGTCACTGGCAGCAGCGCCTGCAGAATCAAAAACCTCCTGCCTCCCCTCCCCGTGTGACAGCGGCTGAGTACGGGACAGAAGGGGGCGGAGCTAAACGGCCCGAAATGGGGCGGGGCTAAACGGGACAGAAGGGGCGGAGCTACACTGACCAGGCTGCAGTACAGAGGGAGACTGGCTTAGGTAAGTGGTGTGTGTGTGTGTGTGTGTGTGTGTGTGTGTGTATATGGTGGGTGGGTGTGTATGTGTGTGTATATATGTGTGAATTGTGTGTGTGAGGTATGTCTGCGTACGCGCACTTTATGGACGCTAGTACTGGGGGGGGCATTACGTATAATGACGCTACTACTGGGGGAGGCCATTACATGCAAGGACGCTACTACTACTGGGAGGGTGCATTACGTATAAGGACGCTACTACAGGGGGGGCATTACGCGTAACAACGCTACTACTGCTGGGGGGGGCATTACTTATAAGGACGCTACTAGTACTACGGGGGAATTGCATATAAGGAGGCTTCTACTGGGGGTGCATTATGTATAAGGACGCTACTACTACTGTGGGGCATTACGTATATGGACGATACTACTATTATGGGGAATTACGTATAAGGACGCTTTTACTACTGGGGGTGCACTACGTATAAGGACGCTACTACTGCTGGGGGGAGCATTACGTATAAGAACGCTACTACTACTTGGGGGCATTATATATAAGGACGCTACTATTACTCGAGGGGCATTACGTATAACAATGCTACCACTACTAGAGGGGCATTACGTATAAGGATGCTACTACTGGGGGGGCATTATGCATAAGGACACTACTACTACAGGGGGGGGGGGGGGCATTACATGTAAAGATGCTACTACTGGGGGGGCCATTACGTATAAGGACGCTACTAGTACTGTGGGGGGGGGCATTACGTATGAGGACGCTACTACTACTAGGGGGGAATTACGTACAAGGACGCTTCTACTACTGGGGGTGCACTACGTATAAGGACGCTTCTACTACGGGGGGGGGCATTACGTATATAAGGACGCGTCTACTACTGGGGGTGCACTACGTATAAGGACGCTTCTACTACTGGGGGGGGCATTACGTATATAAGGACGCGTCTATTACTGGGGGTGCACTACGTATAAGGATGCTACTACTACTCTGGGTGCATTATGTATAAGGATGCTACTACTACTGGGGGGGCATTACGTATAAGGATGCTACTACTACTGGGGGGGCACTACGTATAAGGATGCTACTACTACTGGGGGGCATTATGTATAAGGATGCTACTACTACTGTGAGTGCATTATGTATAAGGATGCTACTACTACTGGGGTGCATTATATATAAGGACGCTACTACTACGGGTGGGGCATTACGTATAAGATTGTGCTACATTGTGGCGTAATTTTAAATGGGGGTACTATTGTGTGGCCATGCCCCTTAGTTGTGAGACCACACCCCTTTTCCCGGCGCACGCCAACGGAATATGGGAGGGCGCAATTTTATAGTTTGCAGGGGGGCGCCGAACACCCTAGCACCAGCCCTGCTCACATATTTGCTCTTTCTTCACTTTCACATCCTCCTGACCCCAGGCCTACAATGCTGTGTGACCATATCATACAGCCCGCCAAGAACCTTGGCAATCTGGCTGGACCATTATGCAGTAGATAGGACCTATCCTTGTGTGTCAAAGCTGACTTCTGTCTTGATTGTAAGCTTGCGAGCAGGGCCTTCCTACCTGTATGTCTGTCTGTTATTACCCAGTTTTGTTCTATTACTGTTGTTCCAATTGTAAAGCGTAACGGAATATGCTGAGCTATATAAGAAACTGTGAAATAAATAAAATAATAAATAAATAATTTAATTCCCTCCTAAAGCTAAAAAAAAATATCCAGGCTGAAGTGTGTGTTTTAGCCTTATTTTCCCGATACAACAGTCATAAAATTAAAATACATATTTACTCAACTAATATGTCAGACAGAATGGTTTATGAGAACCGAAAACAAACAAGCGGGATTAGTATGAAATACCTCCAATCAAAATCCCGACGGTCAAAATTCCGACAGCAATTGACAGACGGTCAAAATCCCGACAAGGTCAAAATCCCGACATGGACAAAATACAAACATTTAAAATACCGACATTTAAAATGTCGACAGTCCAAAAAGCCGACACAAGTTTTTCAAAAATTTTTTATGTATGTCGACATAAGCCGACATGGACACCATATAAGTGTACCACGTCGGGCACACTATTATATTCCCCCTCCAGGTCCACTGGGATGGTAAATTATGAACAAGTCGGTTTCAATGAAAAAAAATCATGAAAAACTCATGTCGACTTTTTGAAGCCTTGACATTATAAATGTCGGTATTTTAACCATGTCGGGATTTTGCCCTTGTCTGTATTTTGACCGTCGGTCAATTGCTGTCAGTATTTTGACCGTCGGGATTTTGATTGTCAGTAAATTGACTGCATCCCAAACAAACAAACAAACAAACAAACAAACAAACAAACAATCAAACAAACAAACAAACAAACACAATAATACATTAGCCAGTTTATTCCTGGTGAAATTTTTTCAGATATAATTTAGTCAGCGAGGCATTTAGGGGGTTATTCAGAGATTTACGCAGATCTTCCTTCCGCAGAAAGCTCTGTATCCATCTATTCACAGGCTGGGGGCCGCTCAGCACAATGCTGCCCAGCATGTGTGTGGTGCTGCCATGCAAATCCATACTTACCTACTTTTCTTCTCCCCTCTCCGGGAGATACTCGGAGAGAAGAAGCAGGTGGGCGGCGATGGAGGTGGGGCTGGGCAAATGACGTCATTAGGCCCGCCCACCGCACAAGCAAATACCGCTATTGGGCGGTATTTGCATATGGGCGGAGCTTCAATGACGCGATTAGCATATAATCGTGTCATGAAGGCCCGCCCCCTCCGCCGGGTCCTCGATTCGGCTGTTGAAGTAACTCATGCAGGCCCCTCCCCTAGCATTCAGCGCTCGCATAAATGCAATCTGCGCATGCGCGAGTCCGGAATGACAAGGGGCGGGACCAGCACCATTACGTCATGCGGTGG
The DNA here is from genome assembly GCF_028390025.1 of Pseudophryne corroboree. NCBI lineage: Eukaryota > Metazoa > Chordata > Amphibia > Anura > Myobatrachidae > Pseudophryne > Pseudophryne corroboree. The sequence goes on from NC_086447.1 coordinate 826,036,303, forward strand.
GTGTCGTTTATTTAAAGGATAGCTTCTGCTCCCCACATTCCCGCCCGCTTTTACTCATTTCACGGGGTCTGCACCGCGACATCATGAGTCCGGGGATGTTCTTGACTATTTAAATGCCCGCCTCTGCTCCCCACATACCCGTCCTCTGTGGCTCATTTGAATAAGATGCCGCCCTTATCGTGACGTCCGTGCGGGCCACCCCCCCCCCAGCATTCGGGACTCGCAAAAATGCAATCTGCGCATGTGCGAGTCCAGAATGACAAGGGGCGGGGCCAGCACATTACGTCATGCGGTGGGTGTTGTTTATTTAAATGCTGGCTTGTTCTGCTCCAGTCCACTCATTTCCGCCCGCTTTGACTTAGTTCGCGGGTCTGCACCGCGGCGCGACGTCATGAGGCCAGGGATGTTCTTGACTTAATTTAAATGCCGGCGTCTGCTCCCCGTCCTCTGTGGCTCATTTAAATAAGATGCCGCCCTTATCGTGACGTCGTCCGTGCGGCCCACACCCCCCATCTTTCAGGACTCGCAAAACTGCAATCTGCTGTGGGCGTGGCCTGCATGGACGACGTCATTGTATGGGCTTCATGCTATTGAAATGAGCTACCGTGGGCGGGAATGTGAGGATCCACTTCATGACGTCGCGGTTCAGGCCCCGCCCCCTGTCATTCCGGATCGCGCATGCGCAGACCGCATTTTTGGCGGTCAGTACCGAAAAACCAGGAGGACCCGGAGGTTTAGCGGGGCAGCGGGAGGGTCAGGTAAAAAACGGGAGACTCCCGCGGAATGCGGGAGGGTAGGCAACCCTGGCGAATCATTTGCAATTTAATTTAATTGCGAATGCATCGATTTGTGGTCGACCCCTGCCTGCAGGCGGTCTGGCGCCATTTTTATTCTCGGAGTGGCTGCTTTTGACATCACTCAGCTGCCCCGAAACTGGTCCGGACACGCCCGCGTTGTTCGGACCACGCCCATGAAACATCACTCCAGCGCCCCCCTGCGACGGCCACCGCTAACAATCACCTTGTGGCCACGTCCATCCTATGGCCAGTGCGGTGCGCAGACCCAATGAACGCGGCCGCTGTATGCGAACGTGTCCATCTGCCCTTAATACCGCAGTCAGGAAGCCTCATGCAATATTCCATGTCACAGATTGCCTTTTGCCCGTCTCAGTATATAACCACACATTATTGTAGAGAGAATTTGGAAGGGGATGTGATTGTTAGCCATGCGGTCATTAAGTCAGAATTAACATTACACATTATTTGCTTATATGTTGTATTGATATTGTATCATTTGACACTTTGCCTATTACAGGACAATTAACTCTCCCAGAAACGTTAAGTTTAATTACCTTTAAACAATGTTTAGTCTCTTGTGTGTCTATTAAACTTGATGTGTTCAGCTGCAAATATGTGATAGAGAAAGCAAAAATACCCGCAGGGAGCTGCCATGTTGTTTTTCTAGCACTTCAGCAAGCTGGAGAGATATGGCATCAATTTAGCACTTATGTCTGTATTTACTAAAATGTAGTTTGTCCATGGTTTATTTTATATCACACCAAACTCACAGAAATGATTTGGGCCCAGCATTACAAATGAATAATATTGTCATACACTGCGGTTAACTTAACAAGCTCCATACTCAGACCATACAAATTGTTTGTACAACAAACATGCTCTTTTATCAAAGTAATACCATACCTGCCTACCCTCCCGGATTGGTCGGGAAGCTCCCAAAAATCGGGTGGTGCTCCCGGCCCCCTGGAAAGGCAGGCAAGTATCTCAGAACTGGCAGCACCACTGCGCACTCCCCCACAGCACTCGTAAAATTGAGTGGTCTTGGGATGCTGATGATGCGATTTGCAGTGAATCACGTCATCGTAGCCCCACCCCTCGCTTTGCAATGCATGTATTGTGGGCATTGCATAGCTGGGGGCGTGGCCGCGATGAGGCAATCACATCTCCACACCCTTAGAAAGCCCCTTTATTTTATAGCCCCACCCCTATTTCATAGTCCCTCCTCCTGTTCAGCTGACCTGGCTGCTCACTGTACCCCGGGGCATCCTTTGTCAGGGGACCCCCGGCCAGAGCACACTGACATCACTAACTTTCCTTCTTAAGCAGTGCAGAACCAGCAGCCAGAACGCGAGCAGGACAGTATGCAGTGCAGGCAGAGACACAGGAATATCATATTTCATGAGCTACCGACAGAGGTTTCTGACCAGAGGAATGATAGGAGAGCGGAGAGAGCTGTAAGTGACACATGGATCCCAGCTTCTCCTCCTCCCAGCCTGGGTGTCCTGTGCAAACTGTTATGCAACTAAACCATTTGGTTCTAGAGATAGAGACAAACACAGGGAGTCCTCCTGAGTCCTGTCCCAGTATGTAAGTAGTACAGAGGCTGCTGCTATTCTTGAATGTGGCATGATAAATTATTTTATTTTTGTATGTGTATTTTAAGGTTGTTATCTTTGTTACGCCATAAGAAAAGTTTATAAAATAGTTGTCTTTCAATTAGATGGTGAGCATTTTGTCCCTCCTGGAATGGGACACATACCTCCCAACATGACCCTCTCCAGGAGGGACAAAATGCTCTGCTTCTGGACTTTTCTCTTAATTCATGATTGTTGTCACCTGTTTTAAACAGGTTAATGGATAAGAAATTTGTCTCACCACAGGTGATGGCAATCAATCATACATAGGGAAATCCAGGAGCAGAGCATTCTGTCCCTCCTGGAGAGGGTCATGTTGGGAGGTATGGGGTCATGTTGGGAGGTATGCACAATCTAATATACATCTCCCACCTTCCATCGGGGCCCCCCTGTTTTAAGTGCCCCGAGCACCCCCAAGGCTTAATCCGGCCATGATTCTGCCTAGGCTATAACTTGCATCACTGCTGCTGAAAGATTGGACTAGTAATTGCAGGACCTTCATCATGTCCGGCAGACTACTGCACTATAATGTGGTCACTTATGATCACCAATCTCTGCATGACAACAGAAATCCAGAATCCATTCCTAACTGCTTGTCATTGTTAGCAATTAAAGTATCATTACTAGTAATTACTTGTCATGTTTTTACCACAGATATATACATAAACAATAAATATGTGATTGCAATATAAAAGCATTTTACAAACAATGGTAGCTTATGACACACTACAGACATTTAAAAGGTACTACAAAAAGTAGCTGATGTCATCATACCGGCTGATATACGGTGTTATAACCAGCGGCGGCTCCTACCTTGTTGGAGGAGGAGGGCTGTCTGGGTCCTGGCATCTGTGCCATGTACAGTTCACAGACACCAGGACCCGCCACATGTGCAGTAGCAGCGACGGTACTGCGCATGCGCAAAACCACGGCTTCTATGGACTGCATTCCACAGAAGCCGGATAGGGCTGACGAGGCAGGTAGCTGGCTTCCAACAGGTCGCACAGTCCCAGAGTGAGGAAACACATCCCAATCGGACTGCATGTAGTGTCTGAGACTGGCAGGTAGGACTTCCAATAGGAAGTCACTGCCAATCACAGTGAAGCCAGTGCAGCTTCATGGACTGCATTTGGCTTCACTGATAGTGAGCTGGGTGGCAGATTTTTCCTGGGGGGCTGCAGTCCTGCAGCCCATAGGTAAAAACCGCCACTGGTTACAACCAATATCTTATATCACCAAATGCAGGTGTTATAATGTACTACAACCAGTAGGTTATGTCACCACCATAGTCTTTTATAAGGTACTGCAACCAGTATATTATGTCACTCCTACAGGCTGTTATGATGTATTACAACCAGTAGCTTATGTCACTTGTTACAGGATGTTATGAGGTAATACTGCCAGTAGCTTATGTCACTCCTACAGGATGTTATGAGGTAATACTGCCAGTAGCTTATGTCACTCCTACAGGATGTTATGAGGTAATACTGCCAGTAGCTTATGTCACTCGTTACAGGATGTTATGAGGTACGACAACCGAATGCTCACGTCACCATTATAGACTGAGAGAAGGTACAAAAGTCAGTAGTAGCTCATGTCATCTCTGCAGTCTGTAGCTTACCACTGCTAAAGGTTTTATAAGGTACTATCGGGGTAACTGAGATCTGATCACTGCTCGATCAGATCCAAACTGCGCATGCATATGCACCACCCTGCACCGGCGCATCGCACGGCTGCAATAAGCATCGGCGCCGTGCAACAGGATTGTGTGAAGGATCCATTCGGACGGCATTCACAAGAAGATTGACAGGAAGAGGACATTTTTGGGCGGCAACTGACCGTTTTCAGGGAGTGTCCGGAAAAACGCAGGCAGGCTCAGGCGTTTTCAGGAAGGGTGTCAACGTCAGCTCCGGCCTCCGATCATCAAGATTTTATCGCACAGTAAGTCCTGGGCTGGGTAGAGACTGCACAAAATCAGTTTGTGCAGCTCTGCAACACATGCGATCGCACACTTGCAAGGCGAAAATGTACTCCCCCTGTAGGTGACGACTATCTGATCGCAGGACTGCAAAAATCGTGACCAGCGATCAGATCTGAATGACCACCTATAACCAGTAGCAGCACATGCACAGAGCGCTTCAGAAGCATGCGTGCGCAGACCACCGATAATCACTCATCTGCAACAGAATCGGGGCAGCGTGCATTAACAATCAGGCCCTGTGCCCCCACTTCAGGCTGTGAGACATACTAGCCTACTTTTCTTTTCTTCTGTAGAGGAGACGTTGCTGGGCACCTTTACAAAATGCCGTGATTCGTGGGTCTGCAGAGAGGGGGCGGGGCTAAAATGATATGATTCACATACTTTTAGCCCTGCCCCTTACCTGCAGCTCCACAATTGACGGTGATCACTGCCCACTTCACTAGAATGTAGGTGGGATGTGGGAGATCTGCCTGCTCTTCCAGAGGTGTGGGGGACTACTCGAAGAATGATGAGTCTCCCGCAACTACCGGGAGAGTAGGCAAGTACAGTATGCTATGAGAAGGTATAACAACCAATAACTGCAGTCGGGGAAAAAGTATTACAGCCAGATGTTTATATTACCACTAAACTAGAGCAAACTAAATTTGGAAAAATATTTACAGGTTTCCCAATAATCCTTCAATGTGAATAGAAAAATAAATTATATACAAGCCTCATCTACATGTATTTATTGTAAGTGCAGAGTATCAAATGCAGAGTACAGTCCAAGAAACAGATACTCAAATTGTCGGACTGGGGTATGAAGGGCCCACCGGGGAAATGCAGTGATAGGGGGGCCCATACTTAGGGGTGTGGCCAACCTACAAAGAGTGTGTGGCCAGCCTCCACAAGAGGCTTGAAATGCACAATAGTCTTGTGCAGTGTAATGCAACATATCTACCATGTACAGTCTGGAACCTGATCCCTAGAGGAAGGAGTGGGCCCTCAGGTAGTGGGGCACACCGGTGGTTTCCCCTGTACCCCTGTGGCCCAGTCCGACCCTGCTCAAATTAAGGATCAGACAAGCTTGTGGTTCAGCTTTCACATTGGTGTACCCACAGCCTAACATATACTGCGAATCAACACAGCAAGTGTAACCTACAAATGAAGTATCCACAGATACTAACAAGGTAAAGTGTTATAGCAAGTTGTGAGATGTATTTACAATAAACAGAGGTAATGTTCATGTACTGTATTTATATCCAGGTCTATCAGTATGCGTCAGAGGCGTTTCCAGCGCTCCCAATGGTGCAACAACTACAAAAGACTAGCAAACAGTTATTAAGCTTACCCTAATTATATTACTCCCTGGTGAGATGTGTGCTGAAAGCGTGAAAATACATTTTTAAACTTCTAGGAGAGGGCCAAGATCAATAGCAGCCCCAGCTCATCTGCATTTTAAAATACACATAGGCAAATCCCAGATGTGTTTGCAGGAAAACACAGGCGATCATTGCCTTGCAGCTTTAGCTTATATCTCTCCGGGAGTTTATGGCGCTAGCGACACAGAAGGGAAAAACTCAATATGCATCTAGTTCAAACAAGATGTAAGCGGAAGAGGTTCCAGAATGGCATGACATACTGTAGAAGTACTCACATCTCTTTATACAAATGTTAATTAGAAGAAGAGAGGGCTGGCTTTAATCTTACACGCTTCCTGTAAAGAGAATGGAAGTAGCATCCGTCATCCATGCTTCCTGCGAGTGATCGCATGGCTGCTGCATAGCTGTCCTGGGGCTGATACTGGCTGCATATACCTGTTCCACAGAATGTACTGTATCTTGTCCATTATAGGTACTAGTTACCAGCCCGTCTAAATAACGGAACAACGCAACAGTAATCACATTCTACAGGGGAGGGGCAGACAGACAGGGGCGACACAGATGAGGTAGATGGGGTACTATAAGCCATTGGCGTATTTATAATGGGTGCAATGTGTGCGGGTCACACGGGCCCGGGGTCCAGGGGGGCCCACCCCGCACACATTTGTTCAATACTTACCTCTCTGAAGTCCCCCATCGGAGCCATCCCTTCTTGGCAGTGCAATAGAGTCTGAACACTATGGGGAACAAACTCTATTGCACCTGCTGAAAACTCCGGAAACGTGGCATGGAGGCCATTATTCCAGCGTTTCGTGCATGCGCATTAGGAAAATGTTCGAGAAAATGGCCACCGCACCGTGTTCCCAGAGATCTGCACATGTGCAAAGGAGTCTGTGCTCAGACTCTATTGCCGCTGTGGAGAAGGATGGCACTGCCAGGGGACTCCAGAGTGGTAAGTATTAAATCCTGTGCCTCGGTCAGAGAGGAGGGGGCCACTGATGCAGAAGGCTGCACAAGGGGCTCCTCCTCTTTTAAAATGCCCCTGCTATAAGCTGTACTTCGTGACATCAACCAGTGAGTATGGCTATATTTCGCCGAAAACCGCTCCGAAATTGTTTTGTTTTTTTTATTCATGAATTAGGTGAAGAACATCAATTTAACCCTATCCCAAATGATTTTAGTTAAAAAAAAGAAAAAATATATATATTTTTTAATTAATTTAAAAATATATATATTTCCCCCCAAACATCGAAACATCGATCGGGGACATAGCGACCATCGGAACATTTACTCTCCCCAGCGGCTGCCATTGTCTGCAGCCGCTGGAGGGGGGGGGGGGATCCTGCCGTGCTGACCGATCAGCAGTGATCGGCAGCACGGCAGACACAGGGGGAGAGCGCAGGGAGGCAGAGGGACCTTCCGGTCCCTCTGACAGCAGCAGCGGAGGGAAGTTTATCTTCCCTGCCGCTGCTAACACTCTCTATCTGACTGGTCGCATTCTGTGCAACCGGGTCAGATAAAGCACTTGCAGGCATGGTCGCATCTGATGCGACCATGCCAGGCAAGTGGTTAATAATAAACCAAACTATCTGGTTAAGCCACTGGGTCAAATTCCAAATTCTGAGGGTATGTACACACATTTCCAGCACATAATATTAATAATCATCATCATCATCATCATCATAATAATAATAATAATAATAATAATAACAATAATAGTCCCCTACTCACATGTGGATGATCGATTTTAATATACAGTAGCAGGAGGCTTACTTTGTTATCTGATTCCCCCAAACCTCTTTTTTTGTTACCTCCTCTTTCTTCTTATCCCTTTTATACCTTCTCCCTTCCAAATTGCTTTCTATTATTGATGGTTTATAATTTTGGGTTCTGTTTTCTCTGTTATTTCTTTGTAGCATTTACATGCCTTATATGTGGAGGTTGTCTGATGGCCCTTGTTCTTCTGCAGTTGATGAACATTTCTTAATTTGTATCACTATGTATTACTGTATTGGTATAACTGTGCTAATCTGGATTGTACACTTTGCATTTTATTACAAACTCTTTTGGTTTTGCCCATTAGCTAACAAATTTGCTGCTGTGATCAGGTCTGAATTAGGCCCAATGGTTTGTAGTCATTGATGGACGATGGCCATCCCTAGTTTGCTCATCTATCAGAAACTGTATTGGCTACTACAGCACAACCGGCGGGACATAATGGAGTCGAGATCGCCGGAGGTGTGGGTTGCCGGCCAATCTTGGACATTTCCTTAAAGGGGCAAACACAAGGCAAAACCATTCCTTGCATGTAATTGCCTCTTTAAAAAATGTCTGATACTGACCGGCATCCCGCATCATCGGCGATCTCAAACTCCATTGCATCCCGCTGTACAAGTCTATTAAATCATAACTGTAATTTGAAGATGGTATCTATAAGTCAATAACTAATTACATTATGTGAAATTAGTAGTAGAAGCAGACAGTGTCGGACTGGGGCATGAAGGGCCCACCGGGGAATACAGTGGTAGGGGCCCATGTTTAGGGGTGTGGTCAGACTCCAGAGGGGGTGTGGCCAGCCGTTACATTGGATTGCCTAACCATTAGTGAGTGCATGGGCTGGGCCCCTTGACAAGTATATAAATACTGCTAGTACGTGCATGATATTGTACCAGATAAATATTGGCAATGCACTGTAGAGAATACATTATAGTCCTGTGTAGTATAAGGTAACATATGTATAATGTATAATTCATGTGCACAGTCTGGAACCTGATCATTAGAGGAGGGGCAGTGGGGCCCACCGGTGGTTTCCCCTGTACCCCTGTGGGCCAGTCCGACCCTGGAAGCAGATACCAATGCCTTGACCGATATTTACTCTATAAATGACTAACTAGATGGGCAGACTGAACTGCAAAGCATGGTGATTGCCATATAGTTCTAGACTGAGTAATCAGTAAAGCAGATGGAATAAAACATATTTTCAATATCACCATATTTGTGCAACAAACATAAGATAATATGATAACTGTGACTGTGATAGTGTGCATTCACCGTCACTTGTTTCTCACACTTGATCATGACTTGGCAATGCCGCCACCTGTCGTGATTACACACTTGTCTATTTCCACAAAAAAACGATAAGCCATGCTGTCTTTGTCACACGTTAACTGTAAAGTATTCAACTCAAAAAAAGACAAGTGTAAAATCCAAGTACGAACCATCAAACACTAATTAGCCTTAAACCCGAGAAGGCCCGTGATCTCACATTATCTAGGGACATTAGGTGCAATGGGGAAAGAGACTTGCCTGCCAATTCTCAGACGGCGAGCAGAAAACAACAGTTTAAAAATAACACATTAAAGCAAGTGACGGTTAATCGCAGTGATAACGTTTATTAGCACCTTTCAGATGACAAACTTGGATAAGCATGCCAATTAATAAAATAATGTGTTGCCTATAGCCTTACAAATAAAACCTTTAACAACGGTTACACATGTCAAACAAGACGTAGAAATGATTTGATGAGATCACCCTAGTGCAATGCTGCTGATCACACATGGGGGATGGAATTATTACACGCTGCCACCTTGATTATTTTTATTTTCTGAAAAAGAAAAAAGTGCTAATAGTGACATACTGTAAGGGGGTATGGGACTCAGGAAAGTTCAGAAAAAGGTAAAAAAAATTTGGTGTCGTTTTCTTCGTAAAATGACGGGGAACCCCAATTAGTGCACCGTGTCCCCCTTGCATAGCAAGCGAAAAGTTACCGTTCCAATTTGCGTGGATCGTATAGTATGAAAAAGTAAAAAAAACCGAAAAAAACAAACAAACCTCATGTCGACCTTTTCAATGTCACCCCTAATGGTTGTGTCGACTTATTGCCTGTGTTGACCTACTCAATGTCGACCAATAGGTGTCAACCTAATGTGTGTCGACCTAGAGTCCGGACACCCTGTAGAGCCAGTAAAACATTTGTACAGATGATAGCACAATTCAGATAGAAGGATGCTTGGATCATAGCACACACAAATGTACAATATAGGGACTTCCATTATTGATACCAGTGGTGGCTCCGGAGGTGGCAGGGGCACATCAAGAGAGGAGGAGGCCCAGGTGCAGTCTCCGTCTGGACCACCTCCTCTCTACCCAGCAGAGCAATAAACTCTGGGCACTAGCGCTGTCAAAGAGTCTAGTGCCGACGTGGGACTCCGGAGGGTAAGTGTTGAAATAATGGGTGCAGGGTGTGCTGTGTGAGGCCCCCTTGACCCTAAGGGCCTGTGTGCACCGCACACACTGCACCCATTATAGATACTCCAGCGAGAATTGGGGCTACAGCGCACTATAAAATTCAAATGGGGAACCACACCAACTGTCAGTGAGTCCCGGCCGGTGATGTTTGGCAGAGTTTGGGGTGGCAGTTGGTGTTACTACTTTGAATTTTGGTCTCCTTTGCTGCTCCACCTCTGCAGCCACCACTGATCGATACAGCATGTGTCCGGTATCTGAGAATACAAAAAAGGTTCTAGAAAGGAAAGACAGAAGAGAGCAGGTTCATGTGCAATGGTTTTTGCTGATTACTGCATTACATGCCCTTTAGATATTTACGTAGAATACTGACTGTTCAATTTCTCTCCCTATGACCATTTTCTAGTATTCAAAGTTACTTCTGACATAAAATACATAAAAGCAATAGCTATCCCAAACCATACTTGCCTCCTCTCCCGAAACAGCCAGGAGGCTTCAGAAAATTGGGTGGCTCTCTCGGGTCCCCAGAAGGTTGGCAAGTCTACAGCACCCGTATCCAGCCACTTGCACCCCTGCGACCGCCCACTTACAGAATACAGGTGGGTGGTCTGAGGGGACCAGATGACGCAATTCATGCTGAATTGCATCATAGTAGCCCCGCCCCCTGCTACATAATGCCTGTTTTCTCTGCACTGTATAATTGGGGCCGAAGCCATGATGGCATGATCATGCCCCCAGCACAGCCCACCTTTGCAGCCACCACACCCCCAATGAGTCACCTGGGCTGCCTCCTCCCAAGGGCAGGGGGCAGCAAAGTTTGCAAGTATGACCAAATCCTATAATGAATGTGCCAGGCTGGCTTTTGCAACATACAGTATCTGTGTGACATATTTCTGTGGTGTTAGTGTGTTTGGAAGGTGGTTCCCCGAAGCAAAGTCGTGTCAAGATTGAGGTGGAGGCACTAAAGCCACAAGGTGAGAAGCATCTTTATACACACCATTACCCAGAAGTCCCAGGACAAGGGATGTTACACAAGAAACAAATGCACAGATTTACATGTATGTCATTCCTATCCTATGGAGGTTTGGACAAATGTGTTCAGACACACACAAGAGAGAGCTATGACCCCATTATTTCATAGTAATAATATTTAAAACCCAAACTCACATTATTTGAGAACTGGATGAGTGAAGGGAAGGGGCTATTAACTTCCAAGTAAATTACAACCACGCAAATGGTTCTAAGAACTTAAAGTAATTTCTCTTAGATAATTGCAGTCTGAATATTAGATTACTTTTAAATAGATCCAATTAAAACAGAGAGCAACTGTTTATTGACAGTGTCTGAGCAATCCGGCTGAGATAGGCAATATGTTAACCAAAGATGGCCTTGCTTCCTGACAGTCAGATGCTGTGTAAGTGACTTCTGTGCAGACATGAGGAACATGTGTCCTTCCAAGTGCTACCTCATCTAAATCAGAGATTATTATTACCGCTCAATGCCATTATATATTTTCCTGAAAACTGCATGCCATAATTTAACCCATTATTTCATACAGGGGAACTTTTCTAAAAAAAATAAAAATAAAAAAATATATATATATATATATATATATATTGTTCTAATGATAAATCAGTTGCACCTTCAGTGTTTGTGAATAGTTCATTATAAATCCTTAGATGACAATTAAAGTATGCGTACCAGACATACATAGAACAGTTGCCTTATATAGAATGTCTTTGCATCAGGGTGTCCCTTACTCGTACTGACTCTCCGTTTCAATCCGTCCAGGTGTTGGTGTGGAGTTTGTACGTATATGCAAGACAATGTGTCAGTAAGCTGCTCTTAAAAGTGACATAGTGCTGCTTTGTGCAAAAATTGCAATAAAAGTGAATATGTGCAGAAAAGTGCTTAAGTGCTTTTTGAATAAATATGGATAAAATAATGGATAAAGTAATATAGATGCAAGTATGTTGCTGAGAGTGTGCTGGCCCCCTTTTATTAGGTAATGTGCTTAGGTACCATTTATTAAGGGTGCAACACCGTATCTCTAAGTGATTCAAAGGAGATCAAAAAATATTCACACAAAGCACTTACATATAAAACTGCACTAATTTGGATGGTGCTTTTGTCATTCCATCATCAGACTTATGTGCCTTAAAAGAATCAAAGCTCCCACATGGGAAGGAAAAGCCTCTGATAGTGTAGTATCATTTAAAAAAAATATTTAATAATACACAAAATGACAGGAAGTCCCAGAAATTAACTAAGGGGCGAAACGTGTTGGACACCTACCGGCACTCCGCTCCTATTTGAGGAATAACAGATAAGCTCATATGTTTTTTTAAATTGTACGAGTCCACCTATATGTTTTCTGTCATTTTGTGTATTATTAAAGACATTCACCTACTGACTTATATTGACCTAAATACTGCAGATCTTTTATACCACATCCCATGGTCAGAAGGGAAAACTGCACCTTCCACAGAGCTGGTGCAAATTTTGATGGTGCAACTGATGGTGGTGTATAAGGGTGCACCTGGCGCTAAAAGTGGGTGCCCGAAGTCCTTGCACATTCGGCCGCACGGCGGTACCCAAGTCTGTAGCTGCATTTGCAAAAAGTCACAGATGGGCAACCACCTATAGCCGTTACGGCCTGCACTGCTGCATGTGATCCTATGTGTGTGTGTACCATCCCTACATATCCATATTATGCATTGCAAGCCTCGCTATCCCTGTCCGTTCCTGTCTTGTGAACCTTTCTGTGACTTTGTATAATTGTTACATGTACCGTTTGAGATCATGTGAAAAAAAACCCAGATTAAATGTATTTAAAAAAACCATGGCACAAGCTTTTATTTCTGACATCAGAAGCTGATGAGCTAAGTAAGAAGGACAACAGCCGGCTAAGCAAGGGACAGATCTGTAGTCTACATACATACATCCAAAAATGATGTTATTGCTTTTACCTTGGGCTAGGAAAACATTCATTTTTGTATTATGAAAAAAAATGGCGATTAATTCGCTTGCACAAAGCAACCGCAGCTCGTGTCACACCTAATTAACTTTCCCCATTAGAATTTCCATTGCTAATGGGAAAACGACACAATTACCAAACCACAGAGCGGCGCCGTAGTGGGGCTTCACCAAAGAGTGTAATTTAGTGTGACACCGGCATCCCCTGCTATATCGTCACACATGCCATGTAATCGGATGCCTAGGGGGGGTCCTATTAATATGCTGTGTTTAGAGGAGCACTTCACAATTGTCTTCTTTTTCATTTGTGACAACACACGCTACTCTCACTCTGTCATACTTATTAATCCCTGGATGCCTTGATTACATTTATAGAGATGTCACAGATACTGGCTTGTCACCATCTGCCATACTCACTATACATCAGTGGTGATTGCTTCTCGCAGGTAGTATGTAGAGGCCTGGCTGAGCCACCTGAGCACCGCACATGTCTGTACACAGTCTATGACTGGTCACATCCAGGGATGAGTTTAGGATGATGCAGAATTGTGCTAGTGAAGATTTGTGACTTTGAAAATAAAAGGTGTATTAGGACAACCACCACCCCTACTGTGTAATATGGGACATAATAATAGCACCATGCCGTATACTGTATACCTTAATGAATTCAGCATTCAGGCTCACCTTAATGTACTGTAGTCTTGTCTCTAATATTCTTATAATTGACAGTAGGGTCTGCATCATTCATTGCATACCTATTTATACTGCAGTTTTACCTGTCCTCGGTTTAATTTACTTAAATGTGCTCTTTTCATACCCAAGATGGTAGCAAAACTTGTTTCCAACGTCTCATCATCATCTCCCACCTTGACTACTGCAAACCCTGATATCTGGCATTCCGCTCACCAGTCTATCACACCTCAACCCATCTTAAACACTGCAGCAAGACCTCTCTGTCTGTTGAACCTCTGCTGAACAACTCCACCGCATTACATACAAACGCTTCAGCAATAATACCCCACAAACATCTGAAAACTGAAACCATAATATTCCCCACACACACTCTTAAATCTAATGGCACCTTACAAATCTACAAGACTACTAATAACAATAGTTAGAACAATAATAATAGTGGGGAACCACTCACCCTTTTAGAGCCAGATTCATACCTCCCAACATTTTAGAACTGCAAAACTGGACTCATGCGCGTGGTCTCACGGCAGTGCCGCAATCATGAGTCACGCCCCCTTTTACCATCACTAAAGGGGGCATGACCAGCACTCTGTGAACTGCTGGCATGCCCCCTCTCCCTCTGTCTTTACTGTAAATGCACACCTCCCAAATCCCCCCTGATAAAGCTAATTATTTATCTTATAACATACACTATATATGGGTAAGAGACTCAGTACGCAATTGGCGTATGGGGTACCGTAAGGGTACGCACTTAGCGTTGCAGACGCTTAGCCGTGGTTGAGACGCACATGCGGCACGCTCGCTCACAGCTAACGCTTGATGTCGAGCACGCTATGGGCGGCCGACTACTGTAATGCTACGCTACTAACGTAGCGGACGCTCGTGACCACGAGGGGAACACGAGCGGCCCAGACGCTCACGGGATGACACTCAGTAAACCTTGTATGCAACACACTGAAAGATTGAGTTTATACTGTAAACCTTACTACTGAAATACTGTAGCGATATAACGCTGCTTAACCTTGTTAATACAAAAGCTGCTTGAGCGATTGAGATGCTCCGATTACCCTCAGCAATGTAATAAACACACAATACCTTGCTAAGGCTCCAAAACCTTTACTAACAATATTTAGCTATGTAAAAAGGGGAAAACAGTTAACAGTTCATACACTACAGACTAACATCAATATCTAAGCAGAATAACTACACATAAATATACAATAGCGTCACAATCGCAAACAATAACATACAATGAGAAAGAGTAAAAGAGAGAACGTGGCAAAATACAAACAGAGAACAAGTTGGTCACAGAGAAGAACTTACACACTGGGAATGATCGCTGCGCAGTCCTGGTACCAGCTCTCTAGTTAGTCAATGATGAAAACCGTTGTGGAGAGAGACTAGCTGGCCCAGACTGGCTGCCTTATATACACTGCGTACAGTACACTACAAAGGGACCTATAATCTCATTGTTCATTGGACACAGGAATGTCTCCCCGCATTACAACAAAAGGTCATAGGTTAGTTTGAACAGGTGGGCTGTGACTATATCGAACTGCTCAGGTGGGAGGGAATCTAAGGATTCCCGCCGCATGGATAATGAACCGCAAATATAGTAAATGTCCAGAAACTACTAATAGACATAACTATACGCAGGAGCGATTAATCTTTACCTAACCAGCACCGGATTGTTTCTAATAAAATGTTCTTTAGTTAGGTACCAAACTCCACTGCTCAAACCCTGTCTGACCCTTCGTATCATGCAAAGAGGAATTCCTCTGTCCAGCGACCAGTTACAATAAACAAACTTACAGTTATTATTAAGGGGAACATTACCTATAAAACATACTATTTGGATTTACTATATAACGATTGAGTCGCCCGCTAGACACACACAAACTCTACCGTAAATGCACATACCACGCGCTCGAGCGCATGGCCGAGGAGGCGCCGTCACGCAACTGCGAATATGCGCACGCACGGGAGAGAATGTGCATGTGCAGCGGGCAAGCGCATGGAGTGAATATATGGCAACGTGTAGCATGATATTTTTCCGACTTTGACACCCGCCCCCCCCCCCCCCACCGCGGAACACTTCAGCCCACAGGTTGGACAGCGGGACAGTCTCAAAAAAACGTGACTGTCCTGCGAAAATCGGGACAGTTAGGAGTTATGCAGATCTGCGGCTGCTTTTCCGTCTTGCTGCGGATGTTTGCAGACTGGTATATGCTAATGCAGGAATCCACCTTTGTATACTAAAAATCTGTGTGACTGAATGTGGAAGCCTATCCTACTGTACCCTCTGTTCTTAGGTCCACAACTATAATCATTGGTGTCAGCACTTGCAGCAGCCCCACGCTGG
Organism: Pseudophryne corroboree; assembly: GCF_028390025.1. NCBI lineage: Eukaryota > Metazoa > Chordata > Amphibia > Anura > Myobatrachidae > Pseudophryne > Pseudophryne corroboree. Next base: position 826,052,352 of record NC_086447.1, read on the forward strand.
ATGCAAAAGATGAAACAGATGTCCCATCTTCATCCGCACAATGCGATCGAGGAAGGGAGTCTCCCGACACGTCCACGATATTCCCATAACACGCCCGCAACATTGCCATGACACGCCAACAACACTCCCATGACACGCGCATGACACAGAAGAGTTCCATGTTATTGCCTAGATGCAACTCAGAAACACACATACAGCACTGTATAGTGGAAAGTGTGGTCGACAGACAGATCAGTACATACACAATAGTAATCCCCATCTGCATACAGATACCTGATCCGGCATAAGCACGGAAGCCATTATCCTTCTTTGGCACATGCGCATTATACTGGAATATGCGACACTGGTGCGCAATGCGGCTTGCGCGCAATTCAGAATCAGCCCCTTAGCTCACAGATACCCCAGGTGACACAACCAATACGTTTTATTTAATAACGTTATATCTGAACAATGTTTTGTCTGCGTCTATGTAGCAATACCTTCCAATGTATTCTGTAATTAATATTGCGCTGCAGAGCCTAGCTGCCTAACATCTGCACACTCAGTCATTTGCTGTGTGTCGCTTACAGGGTATTTCTGGGATTTACAGTCAGCAGAACAGGTTTGTACATTTACAGCTCATAGTTTTGCATGACAGATGCCTTTAAAACCGACGAGGTCTAAATCAATATTTTCCTTTTTGTTCAGAAAGAACCAACGCTATTTATTTTACCTCTTTGATTGACATCAATAAAAAATGATGGAGTCACACAAGAGGTGGCAGAAAATACCTAGACATTTAGCAAGCTGAGTAAGGCGGCTATAAATCCACTACATCACCGCAGGCTCCAATTTAATGTAAATTCCCTGAGCAGCCTATAATAAAAGCACATCCACTTACTGTTTATTTAAGCTATTGTGTTTGCAATTCACTTGTGCTTTGGGGTAGTCAATGGAAGGCAGAAGATGGCATTAATATACGCGGTTCTCTAAGCTCTATAACCTCTAAGACAAAACATATCAGACTTCTGTACCTTGCTCTGACATAGCTTCCTACATATTGTAACCTAAACCTTATATAAACATTAATAATCAGCACTATGGGGTCAGAATAACACTGTGTAACAAAATCAATGTGTATGCTATAAAATGTTGTCACATACAGTATACTGTATAAAAATATAGCGTATTCATATACACATTACTTTTATATATAAATATATATATATATATATATATATATGGATGTGGTATAGACTCAATTCTGCGCTGTTTGGGAGTTTCAACCTTATGACGTACTCTCTGTTAGCTGGAGTACAAAAATATAATACAAAACACACAAAATGTCTAAGGGAGCTGGATATGCTGATTTAAATGGAATTCTCTTCCAAATTCTGACCACAATTTAATAAAAACATTCAATTTATTCACATATTATCAATGAACAATGCACTGTAGTGAGTATAAAATGCTGCATATAACTTAAGCGGCAAACATATTTAAAATACAGACTTCAATTTTGTAGAAGACATGATACAAGCAATGTATTCCATCCAATGATGTCTCTTAAAGGATGTCTGATGTTCTCACAACTAAACAATACCCGACGCGTTTCGTCCCAAAGGACTTCATCAGGGGTTCATGTCAATAGATATTGGAAGAGTTATGGGGCAAATAACCGATTTATCGGTAGTGTTGTTCCCATAGGTAAAATCAATATATTAAAATCAAATACTAGTAACGCTGAGTGCACCAGTATTCACCGTTGGTCAAGCCCTCAAAAAAGTGCAATAAAGGGATTGTACCGCTGTATTCGCTATCGGCTACAACCACACTTATATTGATCAGGCTTTGAGAATTGCCAGGCTCTCCTGAACAGCATATACCTGTATATAAAACTGTATGTACCGTATATACTCGAGTATAAGTCGACCCGAATATAAGCCGAGGCACCTAATTTTACCACAAAAACCTGGGAAAACTTATTGACTCGAGTATAAGTCTAGGGTGGGAAATGCAGCAGCTACTGGTAAATTTCAAAAATAAAAATAGATACCAATAAAATTACATTAATTGAGGCATCAGTAGGTTAAATGTTTTTGAATATTTATTTCAAAGAAAAACAGTAAACTAGCTCTGTAAGTGGAAAAGAGGGTCACCAAAAACAATATGACTGTAAAGGCTACGTCATTGGTCACAGCCCTGGAGTAGAGCGGCCGCATCAACATTCATCTGACAAGGATGAGGAGTGCCCCAGGTACCAGCACACAGAAGCGGGCAGGTTCTTGCCCAGTTCGGCACGCACAACACAGAGGCTGCAGGCGCCCGCGGGAGAGACCGGAGAACAGACCCTCACTCGAGTATAAGCCGAGGGGGCTTTTCAGCAAAAAAAAATTTAATGCAAAAGTCAGCTTATACTCGAGTATACTGTATACGGTAAATAAAAAGTATCACTTGAAAAACAAAATAAATATATACATCTGTGTCCTCATACACTTAGGGTCTTCACGCCATCCTGTGCAGGACATTTGTCACAACTGAGGCACACCAACATACAGCGCACTTTCCCCTAAATATGTGTCTCATTCACACAGGGCTGTCTTTTTGCATGGGCTCAATGGGCACTTACCCAAGGGCCCCAGGCGTCTAAGGGCCCCAGGCTGATAGCTGAGGATACCTTCTTTTCAGGGGTACCAGAATTTTGAAAATCGACCCTGGGGAACCGGAGATATCCAACTTCAAAGCAGTGGTCCCCATCCAAGCCTGTTAATTGCTCCTCCCAGCCAGTTATCTTGGGTTCTGTCTAACTTAGAATTTTGTTGAGGGTATACAACAAAAGCTGGGACTCTCCTCTTTTGGTGGACACTGGCAGCTTGTCTGTAATATGACCAGAATCAGAGATATCTGCCTTCCAGCAGCTATTTTTGTTGGTGGATGGCTCTGGCTCCTGAGCTTTGTTCCCCAAGTCCCCACAACCTCCTGAAAGGTGGGAGACTCTAGTTTTTTTTATCATATTCAAAGCTAAGAAATCAATTCCCAGGAACTTGGAATATCTGCAGTCAAGCAAGCTGCCCTCCTACCAGAAAATGATGAATATTAAGCCCACTCCACTATCCACCCCTCTACTACATATTAAACACCCCCTACTACCCTGAAAGTCATGTACCAGGGCCCCTTCATTCAGCCCAATGCCCCCTTCTACAGTTTAGCGTTACCCTCCTGCCCCATCTGTGCAGTAAAGGAGTAATTAGCAGAAATTACTGCTCCATGTCCTACATGCTAAGCGTAAGATAAAACACTGCCTGCCAGCCGCGGGACATCAAAGCTGCCGCTGATAGGACCCCCCACCTCTACTCTTGGAGAATGGGTATGGGCCCCAGTGCATTGCTGTGCCCAGGGGTTACACTGCTGTTAAGACGGCCCTGCATTCACATTCAGGGCAAACGCAGGATTTCTGGAGAATGGGGTTCCAAATGTTTGATGTTAGAGCGATTGTCGCCAGCCCATGAAGGATGCATAATTACTATGTAACAAGCTATAGTCTGCCCCAAACAAATTGCAGTTTATGTAATACAGTATCCCAGACCTACGCAGGCCCAAAGATCACGGTAAGCCAGTTACCAGATTCACTTTCTGGTGTTATGATTGAGCACTCATATCCACAGATACACACACACGGCAGACTTGGTGGGAAAATCTGCTGCCAATGGGCATGTGCAGTAGTTCCACACTGCTCTTATACTGCATGTAGTGACAATAGTTTGAGACTTTTGATGCACAGGAACTTACATAACACCTACTGTATGTATGTCAATGCCACAAATGCAGCATAATGAAACCTGGTGGGAGGAACAGCTCCAGTAACTCATACCGGAATTTTTTTTACATCGATTTGCAATCTAGTCGGAACTCAGATCTATCAATCAATCTCTCTCTCTCTCTCTCTCTCTCTCTCTCTATATATATATATATATATATACATACACACAGTGGTCGAAGTGGAAATTTTGAAGTGAGGGTATAGAAAAGTGAAGGTTCGTGCTCTGGAAAAGGGGGTGTTGCCACTCAAAAGGGGGGGGGGTGTCCTTCAGTGTCGTTTACCACCCCTTATACACATTTTGCACCACAATAGTAGGACTCCTTATACTATCTAGTACTGGTGCCCCTTTCACATTATAGCACATGGTATGAGCCAGAATTCACATTATAGCACACGGTATGAGCAGAAATTCACATTATAGCACACGGTATGAGCCGAAATTCACATTATAGCACACGAATGAGCCAAAATTCACATTATAGCACACGGTATGAGCAGAAATTCACATTATAGCACACGGTATGAGCCGAAATTCACATTATAGCACACGGTATGAGCCGGAATTCACATTATAGCACACGGTATGAGCCGAAATTCACATTATAGCACACGGTATGAGCCGAAATTCACATTATAGTACACGGTATGAGGCGAAATTCACATTATGCCTCATGGAATGAGACAAAATTCAGGGAGAGTGACAGCAGAAACATAGGGACAGGGAGAGTGACAGAGGGACAGGTAAAGTGACAGCAGGGACATAGGAACTGGAGTGTGACAGAGAGAGGGACAAAAGGGCATACAGTAGGGACTAGGGAGAGAGAAAGGCAGCAGGGTAAGATTACCTATTTAGCGCCTGTGGTGTATGAGGAGGCTGTGGTCTGCGGTGCATGAGGAGGCTGTGGTAGGCGCGTGGCGGAGGAGGCTGTGGGCTTCGGAGATGGTGCAGAGGTGCAGAGAAGGACTGAGGGCGACAGAGGAGGCTGAGGGCGGCGGAGGTGCAATGGAGGAGGCAGCTGCGGGCGGTGGCCTTTGGTGCGGAACTGTCTCCTATGATGACCATGGCGCTACTATTTCAAATCTGCCACTGACCGGCAGCCAATTAGGAGCGGCCATGTGAACATGTGGTAGAGAATATAAGCCCTAAGCTCTACTGGGGCAGGGACTGATGTGGTCAAACATTCTCTATAAAGCTCTGTGGAATACTGTATGTATGGGCTATATAAATGCCTGATAATAAATAATTACTGGAGAAAAAGTGCATGACGGACAGGAGCATCACTGAGGTCAGTGACACCCAATGTGCCAACAAGTCCCCTAGTGTGCTCCGAAGACGTGCACCGTCAAAAAGGGGCATGGCCTCATGAAAAGGGGGGGGGGGTCCTTTCATCCCTCAGGGGGGGCATGCCCAGAATTCGCTAGTATACTGGGCTGCCCCTGGACGCTCATCTGGCTGCACTGCACGTGCTGTACACAATGTTGCAGTGCAGCACCCAGCTCCTGTCCCTGTGGAGGAGGCAGCATTTTGGTGTCGCCCAGGGCAGCCATCATGGGTGGGGACTGGAGTCCCGGGCCCTTATAGAAAGGGAAGCCCAACCCTGGCTCCTACAGCCAATACATGGAAAGCTGCACAGGCAGTGCAACAACAGCGCGCTGATGCACAGGGAGGACTAAAAACAGGCCTTCCCTGCATTCAGCTCTGTGAATCGTTTCTGCAGGTCCGCATTGCTCCACCTATATGTAACATCATGATGTTTGACATCACATAGGGGTGGAGCGGCGTGCAGAATCTTTCTTGTTTGTGGGGGCACTGTCTATTTTGTCAGTCCCGGGCCCCACAATTTCTGATGACAGCCCTGGACTGTCACCCCTTGAAGGGTGACCTACCCTGATGAGGGACACATCTGTGTTTTATATATACATTACACACACACCTATAAAACGCTAATTATTAGTACGTAATAGATCCGCTTGTTTAAACAGCTGACATCATTATCAGCACCAGCACTATACCTGGTACAAGAAATATATGTAAACATAACTCCCTATACACCGAAACACACACACACTCAACACTTCCTGTATAATAAGTGGATGGCAATGATGCAACTTCCGCCATCCATATGGCACACATCTACAGATATACTTCCTAAAATAACTCTAATATAAAAGAAAGCAAAGGTAAAAGAAAAAAAGAAACATCTGTAAATGAATAATCAAATCAAGACAGCTGTATAGTAGATAACACAACTTCCAAATATGCTTATTGCAATATTTACTAACTGTTGTATTTAAAATAGGATAGCAGTACTCTAAGTTGTGATAAGATGCTATTTAATAATTGTCTTTTTCCAGAAACTGAACATAATGGACTAATTTTCCTCACTAACAAGTAACAAATAAAATAAATAGGTCAGGGCAAGTCTTGCTGCCGCTTATAGCTGATCAGTCTGGTGGAGCCATTAATTGCTAATTTGGCAAATTGAAACCACATTGTCCCAAAGTCTCCATAGGTGTGACCATGTACTGGCCAGAACGATAAAAAGGCAATCGGATGTAAAACTGGGCCCGAGCTCCTACCCAAAGGCATTTTTTTGTTTGTTTTATTAGACTCCAGTCATGTGGAGAGAGAATAAATATATGGAAGTCTGCTTCAAGCTGCTCTTGTTTCATTTCACCATGTAAACTATTTCTAAATTTGCTTTTAAAAGCAAATCCTTAAAGAGCATTTTCCCCCCCAAACGCTCTAGAAGTTAAAAGCATGCTCAACTGCAGACACTGCACATCAGCACAGTAAAAGCATAACATTTCAGTATGTAAAGAGCGTTGTCAATCAGAATAGTCTCCGACCACATTGAAAAGCAAAAAAAAATAAAACCTGTCTGGAACACAACATGCCAGATTAGACAAACAGCACATTTTATAGACAGATCAACTTTCCTCCAACATTCTATACAGTATTCTGGCAACCCTAGATATCTGTAACCAATCCATCTCTACCCAAACAACAATAATATTCCTTCAATGAGCTCAGGTGAGACTTTTATACCTCCCAACCAAGGGTGGCTCCAGAGGTGGGGCTGCAGGTAGGGTTACCACCTCATCCCTTTAATTCTGGACACATATTAATTACACAGGTTCTGTGGCTGGCTAACTTCAGGACTCCATTTCACTTAGTTTTAATCAGCCACAGAACCTGTGTAATTAATATGTGTCCAGAATTAAAGGGATGAGGTGGTAATGCTAGCTGCAGGTCAGTTCAAAATTCAAATAGTGGAGCCACACCAACTGCCAGTGAGTCAGTTTGAAATGGCAGTTGGTGTGGCTCTCCTATTGTGAACTGACCTGCAGCTCCTCCTCTGGAACCACCACTGCTCCCAGCTATGATTGAGATTTTTCCTGGTTGGGAAAGTTGGGAGGTACAGCATACTTGCCTACCCTCCCGGAAACTGCGGGAGGTTCAGCACAGGTTACTATTCCCAATCGTAGTCCACATGGATGGTAAAGTATGAAAAAGTTAAGAAAAATAATTGTACAAAAGTCATTTCAACCCTTTCATGTGTTGACCTGTCCAGTCTTGACCTTTTTACTGTGTCAACCTTTTTCCCATGTTGACCATGACGACCTACCATCTGGGTACCCATGCTACCACACTTAGGCTTACCATACTATCCCTTTAAACCTGGACGCTTATAGATTACACATGATCAGCTGATTAAAACCAGGTGAAATGCAGGCATCAAGTCAGCCAGCCACAGAACCTGTGTAATTCATTTCTGCCTGGTTTAAAGGGATAGTATGGTAAGCCTAGTTATAACATGATCTCATAATGTTAGAAGAGGCATGCTTTGTGGCAGGGCTATTTACCATATGCTCCGCATCATCTGAGGTTCCATCCTAATAATCTAACTGACCTTCAGTTTAGTGGTAAAACCATGCATCAGCCGTAAGTGTACGCAGGTCGTCCAGCAGAGTTCTATTATTCAGCCGTCACCATAACATGGTGTATGAATTGTAAAAACATGTTCACGTTTGAATTAACATTTTTATAGCTTGTGTATTTCACTTTTCATTTGAAGACAAAGATATTTGTTTGAAAAGCACTTCTATATTTTGCATATATTGAAACAGAAATAAGTAATCCTGTATACAGAGACAGAGCAGAATATGTAAGCAGGTTGGATGGAATCAGGTAGTCATTTTAATAGCCTTTTTAATTGGCACTATGGTGATTAATTGGGGGCGTCAGGAAGCTCTAGGTATTCTCATTATTGCTCCGCAGGATGTCCAGATGAACTTTGTTGTTGACCAGCCAAAATAAGGCTGGATAAATTACAGCAAATTGTGTAGGAGTCTGGCAGAAGAGCATTTTAAAACTATTTCTGGGGGAAGAAGGAACCTACTACTCAGAGAAATGTGCTCACAGTCCAAGTTTACCAGAACGAGAAGAAAATATTAATGGAAATATTTAATGTGTACAGAGGAAGCTAGTAGCGCCACAGAAGTAGTATCAAAGTTGTAAACAACAGTATTAGGAAAAAAGTGTTCTGAGTTGATTATCAAGAGATATATATATATATGTTTACCTGGAGGACACTCCCTATAGGCTATTAGGGCGTCAGCTTATGGACCTCAAAAAGCATATAGGCACTGGTACATATGCCTAGAGAGTTAGAAATTGGTACGGGAGGATGAGGTACTTACAAGCGACCAAAGGTGTCGAAATAATAATGTAAAAGCCAGGTGTTCAATAAATATATAAAAAATTTAATTTCAGAATACAATGCACTAAAAAAGGGGGGGGGGGTGTTTCATAAAAGGTACATAATTATTTTAAAAAATGTAAACAATTTTTTAAAAAATGCAACCTAATCAATAAAATCTGGTATAAAAGCAGCAAAGTTGAGGCTAAAAAGTTATAACACATATACCAAAAATCAATGAAAGGTCCATACAAGCAAGAGCAATAAGTACAAAATCAGCAGGATGAGCGAAAAAAAAAAAAAAAAAAAAGAGTAAAAAATAGGTAAAAAATGAGAGAGAGGTAGCTTAACTTCAATAGTGGAGGTATGTTCAGAGTGGTACCCAACGCGTTTCGTCCCTCATGGACTTCATCAAGGGGTAGTGAGAGGCTAGAGACAGAGCATATTTATACCTCCTGGCTATGGGAGGTGTTAACACCATCACTTCCTGTTTGTTAATTAGTGGGTTGCTGTGGAGGTATCAAAGTACGTATATAAACACCTAGACATATAGTGAATAGAGTAAGGGGGCCAATTAATATATTCAATTGCAAAAACGATATTACATGGAGTCGTAGGAACGTATATAACATAAAGGACAAAAAAGTCCGTCAACTTCCGGTCCGGGCTGGGTGGAACGTCATCTCCGCCCGACTTCCGCCCCTCTTCCGGTTGCCTTGTGTCCGTTGTGCGCATGCGCCGGCTAGGCACCGTGCGATGCGGATCTCTTATGTGCTTTCACTGCTGTAGGCGGCGGCCATCTTTTTGGTTATTCAAACTTGGTTGTAGTACTGCTGCGAGTAAGAACTTCAGTATATTGTCCCTTTGATGGGCGGCGGCCATTTTTTTGGTTGTCAGAGGACGGAATGAAGAACTACTGCCAGTGAAGTTAATAGGCTGCGGTTTACATAGTTCAATGTTCGTGAATTCGGTTTAGATATGAGTACACCATTGAGGTGGTTTTGCATAGGTGATACATCTCCCCGGGGGGTACATAGAAACGAAAAAGATAAAAATGCATGTAAATAAATAAATAAGGCATATAAATGGATAGCAGGCATGAATAAAGATGGCATTAAAAAGGATGATACTCAGAATAGGTGGGCTATGAATGGGAATGTTAATAACTAGAAAATATAAATACATACAAGCAATACATATATAAATGTATAATGTAGTTTAAAATTAAAATAAAAAAAATAAAAATTAAAAAAATAGGAACGATGGGGGAACGAGTAGAAATTACGCAGAAGGCGGAAAAAATGCGGATGATGAGTGGGTCGACAACATGAAGGAAACGCCCATGGTGATGTGAGCAGAGGATCATCCATAAGCTTAAGAGATATCCCAAAGACGAAAATTCCCTCAGCGCCTCCGGATTTACAACACCCGGTCTCCCAAGGGGGTCTCCCATCCTTGTACTGACCGGGCCCAACCTTGCTTAGCTTCCAAGATCGGACGGTGTTGGGCGTCCCCAAGGAGGTATGGTTGTAATATATAGGGCTGGGTAGGAGACGGGGTCTCATATAAGCAATGGATACCATGATGAACTCACTGTTGACAAGGAGAGTAGGTGGAAAGGGAGTTTATACGTTAATAGTGCAAGCGAGTAAATTTTACGTATTTGTGCCAAGTTGGCTCAATGGCACAGATGCATCGTGCTTGGGATGCTACCTGGAAATAACCAGGTGTTCCGCTAAACCAGTTTTGTAAAATAAGCCCAAATAATAGTGAGCAGTGCAATATATGTCGAAAAGGAGGGGGTTTCTTTAGGAGGAGGCAGGAGTGAGAAACATAGGAAACGGAAGGTTTATATCACAGGAAAGGGGCTATTTCGTACCCTTCGTTGAAACCGTCCGGATGGAGCGTGTTCAGTTCGTATATCCAGAACATCTCTCTTCTGGAGAGGAGATTCGAAAGGTCTCCGCCTCTATCTCCCAGTGCAACCAGTTCAATTCCTTTGTACGTTAATGCCTCAGGATCCGAGTTGTGGCAAAGATTGAAATGTTTGGATACTGCATGGGTGAGGACTTTGTTCTTGATATTCCTGACATGTTCCTGGATACGTATTTTAAGGGGTCTCTTAGTTTTCCCAATGTACTTTAGTTTGCAGGAACATTCCAGAAGGTAGATCACCGATAGGGTGTTACAGTTGATGAATTGTTTGATCTGATAGTCCTTGTTGGTTTTGTCATTGTGGAATGATTTCCTATTTGGATGGAGGTATCTGCAAATGTTACACCTACCACATTTAAAACTTCCCACACATTTAGGCATCATGCTTACGGCTTCTGGGTGCCTCAGCATACTTGGGGCTATGAGATCTTTCAAACTCCTGGATTTTCGAAAGACCATTTTAGGCTCTTTAGTGAGGTAGTCTTTAAGAATAGGGTCCATGAGCAAAATGTTCCAGTGCTTTTTAAGGACATTCTTAATTAGTTTCTCATGTCTACTGTACGTCGTAATAAACTTGACTGTGTCCTCCTTGATGTCCTTAGGTTTATACTTCAGAAGTTCCCTTCTTTCTAAACCTTTAGTCTTGGTTGTGGCTTCTTCTAGGAGTCGGGACGGGTACCCCTTTTCCTTGAATCTTCCTTTGTACACTTCAAGTTGTTGATCTCTGTCCTCTTCCTTCTTGCAATTCCTCGCTATTCTATTGAATTGGGAGAAGGGGGTATTATCCTTCCATTGTTGGCGGTGATTGCTTCTATAGTGGACGTAGCTATTCATGTCCACCTTCTTAATATAATTGCTTGTGATGATTTCCTCTCCTGAATGTGTTAGAACAAGATCTAGGAACTCGATCCGTTCTGTGTCTTCATTGGCCGTGAATTTGAGGTTCATGCTATTGTCCGAAATGTAGGTTAAAAATTATTTAAAACTCAACTGGTCTCCCTCCCAAATTAATAGAATATCATCTATATAGCGTTTGTAAAAGATGATATTCTGTTGGTATGGGTGATTAGTGTAAATGTAGTCATTCTCCCATTTTCCCATGAACAGATTAGCAAAGCTAGGTGCGAAGATAGTACCCATAGCTGTTCCACAAGTTTGAATTAACATTTTTATAGCTTGCGTATTTCACTTTTCATTTGAAGACAAAGATATTTGTTTGAAAAGCACTTCTATATTTTGCATATATTGAAACAGAAATAAGTAATCCTGTATACAGAGACAGAGCAGAATATGTAAGCAGGTTGGATGGAATCAGGTAGTCATTTTAATAGCCTTTTTAATTGGCACTATGGTGATTAATTGGGGGCGTCAGGAAGCTCTAGGTATTCTCATTATTGCTCCGCAGGATGTCCAGATGAACTTTGTTGTTGACCAGCCAAAATAAGGCTGGATAAATTACAGCAAATTGTGTAGGAGTCTGGCAGAAGAGCATTTTAAAACTATTTCTGGGGGAAGAAGGAACCTACTACTCAGAGAAATGTGCTCACAGTCCAAGTTTACCAGAACGAGAAGAAAATATTAATGGAAATATTTAATGCTCAAATATACTATACAGCAACTGCTACGTTGCACAGCATTTTTAAGATGTGTTTGAGCCCAAGCAGGGCCCTCTCTACCCTTTGTCTCATACCTGCATCTACAGTATTTTAGCCAACATTGCCTTGTTTTGTTGAATGTGCAATTGTATTGACATGGGGGGTAATTCCAAGTTGATCGCAGCAGGATTTTTGTTAGCAATTGGGCAAAACCATGTGCACTGCAGGGGAGGCAGATATAACATGTGCAGAGAGAGTTAGATTTGGGTGGGGTCTGTTCAATCTGCAATCTAATTTGCAGTGTAAAAATAAAGCAGCCAGTATTTACCCTGCACAGAAATAAAATAACCCACCCAAATCTAACTCTCTCTGCACATGTTATATCTGCCTACCCTGCAGTGCACATGGGCCCTCATTCCGAGTCGTTCGCTCGGTATTTTTCATCGCATCGCAGTGAAATTCCGCTTAGTACGCATGCGCAATATTCGCACTGCGACTGCGCCAAGTAATTTTACAATGGAGATAGTATTTTTACTCACGGCTTTTTCATCGCTCCGGCGATCGTAATGTGATTGACAGGAAATGGGTGTTACTGGGCGGAAACAGGCCGTTTTATGGGCGTGCGGGAAAAAACGCTACCGTTTCCGGAAAAAACGCAGGAGTGGCCGGAGAAACGGGGGAGTGTCTGGGCGAACGCTGGGTGTGTTTGTGACGTCAAAACAGGAACGACAAGCACTGAACTGATCGCAGATGCCGAGTAAGTCTGAAGCTACTCTGAAACTGCTAAGTAGTTTGGAATCGCAATATTGCGAATACATCGGTCGCAATTTTAAGAAGCTAAGATACACTCCCAGTAGGCGTAGGCTTAGCGTGAGCAACTCTGCTAAATTCGCCTTGCGAGCGATCAACTCGGAATGAGGGCCATGGTTTTGCCCAATTGCTATCAAAAATCCTGCTGCGATCAACTTGGAATTACCCCCATGATTTGTTACTCACTCTGGTGGTCATTCCGAGTTGATCGCAGCCAGCAACTTCTTGCTGCTGCTGCAATCTACTAGTACACGCCTATGGGGGAGTATATTTTAGCTTAGCAGGGCTGCGATCGCTTGTGCAGCCCTGCTAAGCTAAAACAATTTCAAGCAAAACATGACTAGCCCTGGACATACTTACCCTGTGCGACGATCTCTGCGATGCTGGAGCCGGCTTTGAGGTCAGACATCCGCCCTCCATTCTCCTGGACACACCTGCGTTTTCCTTACCACTCCCCGAAGACAGCAGCCAACGGTCCGGATTCACCCAGGAATGTCTTCTGTCAATCTTCTTGCAGTCGGCTCTGCGACCGCTTTCTTCATAGGACGCAACGTAACCTGGCGACCCCTGTCACCGGGCAACGCCACACATGCGCAGTGCGCCCGCCGTGCATGCGCATTCCAGACCCGTTCGCACCGCAGCGACAAACCACTGCGTGCGAACGGGTCGGAATGACCCCCTCTGTTCAGCACTGTGGAATCACAAATAAATAATGATGATGATGATGATGATGAGGATGATGGCAATGATGAAGCTTTGCATATAACAGGGACATTGTCACAATGTGAAGTGGAGTAGTGATGTCAAACCTGGTCCAGGTAATGAATAAAATGTGTTCAAAACAATTTCGAATTATAATAATATAATAAAAATTAGGATTAGCAAGACTATATAACATTTAATAATATATATATAATTACTATATGCTAATCACCGTTCATTTATTCACATATGATAACTAAGCAGGCAAATACAGGTACACCACCGATTTTCCGGCATCCTCGGTTCCAGTGCCGTGCCGGATTATCGATTTTGCCGGATTAACGGTGGAAACTAATTTTGCACCTTCAGAACATTTCTAAAACAATAAATAGTAAAATATATGCTACAGTATAATATTAATTGGACGCCATAACAGCCCCACTGATGCTTGCTGTGTCACCTGCAGTGTCCGTGGAAGCTGTACCCACTGACATTTGCGCGTATTGCGTGTTACGCCCATGCGCAGAAAATGTTCCGGCTTAAAGGATGTCCCTAATCCCCTTTAATCCGGACAAATCAAAATTGTCCGGATTAAAAGAGGTTCCGGATCATCGGTTGCCGGATAATCGGTGGTGTACCTGTAGTGCAAACATTAGATATTTATGATCATAATGGCTAAGCATCTATGCAAATTATATGTGAAGCTTAGCCACTGTGAATGTAAATTATCTGGGGGGCTGAGGAAATTGTGCTACGGATCCCCCATATGTCTAGTTACACCCCTGAGTGGATGCCATCTCCTCACGTACTCTGTCATCTGGAGCAAAATATTACTGTGGATTTATTCTGCATACAATCTGCACTCAACTGGTAACCAGCAGAACTGTTCTCTCTCCTCCAGTGAAGAAAGGTATAATTAAGTTATGTGCAATGTGTTTTTTCTTTAATGATTTGACAAGTCTAGCTCATCCGCCCCACATCTGTACTTTCCCTATTCACTGAGCTGTGGGTTAGTGTTGGGAAACTTCCATTGTGTCAGTGTCCAATGGGCAAGAGAGGCTTGACCAATTTCTGCCAATCAAGATTTGGAACCAGAAGAAGGACCCCCAGGAGGTTTGACCAGTGGCTTTCAGGCTTACAGTATTTGATTCATTTTGCATTAAACTGAGAAACTTACAGTATATTACCTTTATAGCAGTGGGAATGACTGAGCAGAATATTTCTGTTACTTTACACAATGGGGCAGATGTATTAACCTGGAGAAGGCATAAAGAAGTGATAAACCAGTGATATGTGCAAGGTGATAAATGCACCAGCCAATCAGCTCCTAACTGGTAATTTACATATTGGAGCTGATTGGCTGGTGTGTTTATCACCTTGCACATATCACTGGTTTATCACTTCCTTATGCCTTCTCCAGGTTAATACATCTGCCCCAATGTTTGTATGCCCCTTACACATACTGTAACACAGTCATCCCTGCTGGTACTTACTGTATGTAGGTTTGGGGAAGGCATTAGATGCACTTACTGTTACCTTTAGATGATCCCATCACCAATCACCTGTTAGTAAATATAGCTGTCAGGAACGTGGTGGAAACTTCAGTGCAGAGATTGCTGGCAAAGCAGATTGTAATTCTGAGTCCATGTCTTTAAACTAAAGATGATTAGGTTCAGCCCTGAGATATTAAAGATGTAAAAGGGCAGCTGTCATACTTATCATTACAGCTCAATCAGATAAGTACCAATGCCATTTGTGCTGCAGGAAATTATCAGATTATACTGTACAATACTTTTATGGCATGCATAATTAATGCAGCAGAACCTTATTGTGTAGGTTGATGGAGCATGCATACTAAAGAAGGTGAACACAGCACAATACTCAGAGTCCTGCAATGAGGTTACATCAGAATGCTAAAACCCTGATTATCCGGGGTACCTACGGGGGTGATATTCAGAGCAGACTCAGTTCCAAGCTTTCTCCACCATAAAGCACAGTATGTATAGTGGCCAGATGCATCATTTTTTATATATATGGAACATAAGCATAATTCTTTAATTCACTGCAGAATTGCAATGCTGATAATCTTTGTATTTATACTAAAAAAAAATAGGTCATACAAATATAATAGTAACAAATTAATGTTGAAAGTTCTAATTAAATCAGGTTCTCTTGAGGATTGTGTACTTTAGAGGAATTTATTTTCTTCATCACAAATGTACCCATGACATTCAGTATACTGTATAAAAGGAATGCTCGTCAGATGTGATCTCAGGTCAGGGCCTCTTTAGTGTTCTCAGGTAACAGATGGATTAGAGCAGGAATGACCAAACTGCGGCCCTCTAGCTGTTGAGAAACTACACATCCCAGCATGCCCTGACACAGCTTTAGCATTCTCTGACAGCAAAACTGTGTCAGGGCATGCTGGGATATGTAGTTTTACAACAGCTGGAGGGCCGCAGTTTGGACATGCCTGGATTAGAGTTTAGGACGCATCTACAGCTGTCCTGCCTGAAACAAGGTAACTGGTCACATTGTATACTAATCCCCCAGCAAGAGGTGCTCTCATACTCAAGTAGTATCAGGGTAGACCCAATTTTTTGGCCCTGAATCTGAGTCACCCGCACTAGCATCTATTGGCCGTCGCCCATTTACAACTGATGCAAATGCCGCTACAAAATCCTTCCCCTGTGTAAATCGGGTGTAGTATGAGTGGCCGGCGATCGGGCTCCCGGCGCCCAGTTTACCGGTAGCCGGAATCCCGACCACCGGCATGCCGGCAGCGGGACAAGTGCAAATGAACCCCTTGCGGGCTCGGTGGCGCGCTAGGCGCTCCATGCTATTTTTTCTCCCTCCAGGGGGGTTGTGGAACCCCAAGAGGGAGAATAGTTGTTGGTATGCCGGGTGTCGGGATTCCGGCGCCGGTATACTAAGCGCCGGGATCCCAACAGCCGGCATACTGAATACCACCCATGTAAATCCGAGCAGCAGAACATGCAAGGTCTGAGATGCCCAATTTAGGTGTTCATGCACGCTGTAATACTGATTGGTGCATCCTTGTGCACCACCATCAGTCGCACTATCAAAGCTTTCATCATCTCTATGGCAGGTGCAGTGTCTCTGTCTAGCCATACGGCTGTGCGGCAGAACAAATGTAACTGCTAGCATTGACACACCTGGATACGGTCGTTAGGTCGACACCACATAGGTCGACATGGTCACTAGGTTGACATGGTCATTAGGTCGACATGTACTAGGTCGACAGTTTAAAAGGTCAACATGTGTTTTTCACATTTTTTCCCCCAATTTTTTTTACTTTTTCATACTTTACGATCCACGTGGACTACAATTGGGAACGGTAACCTGCCGAAGCACGGCGAGCCATGTAAGGGGACACGGTGCACTAATTGGGGTTCCCCGTCACTTTACAAAGAAAACGACACCCAAAAAAAGTAAAAAACTCTTGTTGACCTTTTCACCTGTCATCCTAATGCATGTCGACCAATAGTAGTCGACCAAATGACTGTCGACCTCATTTGTGTCGACCCAATGACCCATACCCGACACACCTGTGACACTCCCACTAAACGGACTATTATTGCGTTCATTTGTAGCCACCTCCCAGTCACCGCCCAGGAGAGCCCATCACTCTTCCCCCACATATATGATACCATCCATGCATGTGCAGTTGCAAGAAATCACTCAACTATTTGAACTTTTATCTTAGTAATGCATACCATCCAACATTGTGGATTCCCATAGCGGAACTTCCATGCGCGGCAAAGCTGCTTGTCTCAAAAGGGAGGTGGCATCAGGAAAAGGGGGTGTGGCTTTGCGGCAATGACGCAATCGTTTTCATGAGTGAGCTGCTGGCATGCCCCCAGTCACTCTGCCGTGAATAGATGCTGTGCGCATGTGCACAGCGTCTATTCACTGCTGCTCTGCGGAGAGTGACAGGAGCCTCTCAATTGCAACCCCCACCGCGGGACACTGCTACCCGCGGGCGGGACCGCAGGATAGAGCCCATAAAACGGGACTGTCCTGCGAAAATTGGGACAGTTTGGAGGTATGCTAATGTGTATCAAGTATCACTGTGGAACATCATATTATATCAATGTGTCAAGGTAATAACAAAAGCTCACATAGCAAAAGTGAATATAATAATGGCATAATTACCAACATATCGACAGCCTGGATAATGACAAGGAGGTGCACAGGGCCACAGCAGGGGGACCATAAGAGCCATCCTTAGGATGCTTTAGATGGCTCTGCTGTGGCTCTCTAGGCTGCAGGGCCAAATACAGGTGCCAGCGATAGTGCTTTCCCCCTGGGGTGGACGGAGGCTTTCTGATAGCCCTGGCATTGTACTGTACGCATGAAAAAAGGGCGTAGTCATGGCTCACGGGGGATGGGCCACGAGTCACAAGGGCCTGACATACAGAGACCTAGCGTCTCTGAATGCTGGGTGGCAGAGCACAGCACCATAAGGCAGAGCTGCTCTGCCAGCCCCATGTATGTGAGCTGGTCAGCTGAACACTGTGCTTGGCCAGCCCCCTGTCTCTCCACGTGGCTGAAACTGGCCCATCAGGCATTTGACAGGGCCCAAGTCCTGTCCCACATATACAACTTTTCACTACCACACGTCCAGTGACAGGGGCATGTGGTACCAATTCACCCCTGTTCTTCCATGTAGAGAAGCATGATGGGTCATAGCTCCCAAATGCCAGGAAGATTGGGACAATGCAATCCTAATCATGATGACAGGGCAGAGTCCTCAAGCTGGGACTTTCCCTACAAAATCATTACGGTTGGGAATAAAGATATGGCAAACATCTCTCAAGGCATACCTCCCCTTTTTTGGGGGAATGTCCCGCTGTACTGTGGGGTGGGGTGGAGGTGTGGGGGCAGTAGGGATGCTCCTGTTACTTGCTGCTCTGCAGCGGTGAAATAGATGATGTGCACATACGCACATCGTCTATTCACGGAAGACAGCTCATGGAGCGCTGGGCATGGCCCCTAAATGACAAAAAGGGTGAGCGTGACTCTCCCATAAAGCTCCGTCCCCTTCTCCATAGGTCACGCCCTTTTTGTCATACTTTGGGAGCAGCTGATGTTGGGAGGTTTGGTACAGGTATGTAAACTTACATGTATATTTTTCTGTTAATAGCTACAGTATTTTATGTGGAAAAAAAACCCTTAATAGCACAATTTGAATACAAACATTTTCTGAGACTGAAGATTAGGTAAACCTGGAACCAGTGACAGTAAAGAATGTGGAACTGGGAACAGAATAATTACGTATATAAATACTCTTAGGGGCACCGAGAAGGGAACGTCAGAAGATGTTCCGAGTGCTTAATGAGAAAGGCATTGAGTGGTGAAAGCAGGGAAGCTGATGATCTCTGAATTTACATGCCTACCCACTCAGAGAGACTGCTAAAACTGGTTAAGAGGAGACGTCCCTTTAAGTGACTCACAGCTCCCGCTCGGAAACTAGTTATAGCATGTAAGAGAAAAAAGAAAATCTCAGCAACCTCAAAAGAAGGCTCATAAGAAAGGTGCTTTCTGGAAGATAGACAAGTGGAGATAGATAAGAGGAGTGCTTTGAAACAGATGATTTGTCTCAAGAGACTCCAGAATACAATGGCACAGAAAAAGCCCTTTCAGTGAGATGTGAGGCAAACCAGCTCACATCCATAATAATGAAACAAGTCGCTGTCAGGACAGTGTAGGAATGAGAAGATATCCACTGTGTTTTTCTGTCTCATGTTATTCCTTTCTATCAAGGATACCGTATTCTTCTGACAAAAGAAAGCTCCTCACAGAAGGAATATTGGTTTAGCATATCATTTATTATACAATAATATTTACAGGTGAAGTATAACAATGGATGTTTGCCTGTATACCAGTTCCTGATACAGAGGGATTTGTGATCAGCGCTCCAGTATAGTGCACTGGGTTATCAGGAGCAGCTGGTCCTCAAGACGTCCACCTTGGGTAAGTGTATGTGGGTGCGGGAGTAGGCGGGAGATGATTGTTGTATGAAAAGAAAATACATGAATCAAGATAAGTGTGAAAGCTAAATGCATTGCCAATTATAGTGGGAGACACAATACTCCTGAATAAACAATATACAAATCAATTAGAAACATACTTGCCCACACTCACGGAAGCTGTGGAAAATTCCTGATTTTTGGGGTAGTCCCCTGCAGCCAAAGAAGGGTAGGTGCTTCTCCCGCAACTGGCGCTTCCTAGAGAAGCGGCCGGGGATGAAGAAAAAAAAAAACACTGCAAGAGCATTTGTACTGTGTAGGACGTGATTGCGTCATTTAGCCCCACCCCTGACCCGTGAATTGCAGTCATTTCCATATCTTGTGGGCATGGCCTAATGACATGACAGTCCGGTTTCTCCAGGAGAGGAGACAAAAAAAGATAACTATGAATAGAAAACAATGAGGACCGGTTGATAACTGTCTGGGTTATAACTGACTATCAACTATTCTCTTTTTACAGTACATACAATCCTTTTACATCACTACAATGTATCTACACCACATAACTAATAATATCCTCAGATAAGCTGCTCCTGGGCCTCCAACACAAGAATATGTGATATCATGGTTATCTACTGCTCACCTTACAGTCCCGATCTGGCCAATCATTTCCATATAATAGTATGGGGACCTAAATTCATCATGCTTCCAAAATACTACATTTACGGAGCTTGACAGCAAGAACGTTCACCATCTTCATCTGCTGTAGTAAGGAGGGACACTTTGCAAAAAGGGACCCTTTCTGATCCATCTGCCCTTGTTTGGGTCCTTCTGCTGGACACAGAGCTCTTTGTGCGCATGATACAAAATCGCAAGGACAGCTGATCTTCGGTTCAGCTGTCTCCACACAAGAGCAATGTTGAATTGCTCCAATAATTTAATATACACTGCTGCTACTCAAAGCGAGTTGGATAAGTAGCACAGCCAATCAGTAGTGCTTAATGAATAGATCCCTAGATGTTGTTTCAGGCCATTAAATCCATTCCATATTTGCTTTGCTAAATGCAAAGCAATGCACTGGAGCACCTACCCCTACCCATCCTCCAGTGGAAGGGGTGGGGGATACTATCAGCGACAGGTTTGATGTACTGCGGACGGTAGGGGGTGTTCTATCTTCCACTCAGCATGTAGGACCTGGAGCAGTAATTTCTGCTAATTACTCCTTTTCTGAACAGATGCTAGGAGAATACTAAACTGTAGAAGGGGGCATTGGGCTGAATGAGGGGGCGCTGTTTCATGACTTCCAGGTAGGGGGTGTTTAATATGCAGGGGAGGGTTAGATAGTGGAGTGGGCTTAATATTCATAATGTTCCAGTGGGAAGGCAGCTTGATTGACTGAAAAAATATCTCCAGTTCCTAGAAACAGATTTCTTAGCTTCTGGTGGGATAAAAATAAAATCTATGGAGTCCCACCTTTCAGGAGGTACTGTGGACTTGGGGATCAGAGTTCAGGAGCCAGAGCAATCCACCAACAAAAATATAAAATGACATACCAGGTGTGTGGAGCTGGAGCAGGGACCAGCTGCTGGAAGGCTGATATCTCTGGTTCTGGACATAGTAGAGACAAGCTGCCAGTGTCCACCAAATGATGAGTGTGCCAGCTTTTGGAATATACCCTCTGAAAAACTGTAAGTCAGAGAGAACCCTAGTTATCTGACTGGGTGGAGCAATTAAAAGGCTCGTATAGGGACCACTGTCGGTCCCCGATTTTCAAAAATCTGGTACCCCTGGAAAGAGAGGACTCTCAGCTATCAGCCTTGGGCCCTTATACTTCTGGGGCCCTTGGGCAACTGCCCATTGAGCCCACATGAAAAGACGGCCTTGAGTATTCCGGTTGCATAAGGAAACTGAATAATGTGAAACAGTCCATTTAAAATTTTAGGTGGGAAAATGGAGACTGTCCAAGATAAAATAAGACACACAGTGGCTCTAGTTTATCCCTAGGTGACTCTTGAACTTAGGGTTTTTGTCGCAACTCCCTGGATAGTAGGCAAACTTCGCACATCCCACCTGCTTCTCAGGTAATGATGCATTTTGCTATGATTTGCACCATCACACCCCTGTCTCTGAGATGTAGTCCCACAATGACATGAATCGTAACATCATTCTCCTGACTCTCCTACTTAGACCTTACCCATGACAGATCTCCAAGAAGTAAGGCAGCAACATTTAATAACTGGTAACGGATATCAGGGGCGGATTGGGATTATAGACCAGCCCGGGAAAGTCTGTTGAGGGGGAGGGGGCTGTCAAGAGGGCAGGGTCACTAATCAGAGGTCCTGATTCTAAGATAGACACAGTTGTGCCCTCCTTTGCTTTACGTTATGCTAATGTTTACCTGCGACTTTATGCATATGCTGCTACAATGCCCTTCCCTGATGTACATCTATACGTCCGAATATACAAGGACTAATATGCCCACTTTTAATGCTAACTGACAATGCCGTCATGCCTTTAATCTATTTCTGATTTTATTGATTTTTTTTTATTCTACAAACCCCTTTTTTAACATTATATGTTGCAAAGTACAGGGAGGGAGCACACACTATATACAGCACAGTACAGGGAGGGGGCACACACTACATACAGCACAGGGAGGGGGCACACACTACATACAGCACAGTACAGGGAGGGAGCACACACTACACACAGCATGGTACAGGGAGGGAGCACACACTACTCACAGCACGGTACAGGGAGGGAGCACACACTACATACAGCACGGTACAGGGAGGGGGCACACACTACATACAGCACAGTACAGGGAGGGGGCACACACTACATACAGCACAGTACAGGGAGGGAGCACACACTACATACAGCACGGTACAGGGAGGGAGCACACACTACATACAGCACAGTACAGGGAGGGAGCACACACTACATACAGCACAGTACAGGGAGGAGGAGCACACACTACATACAGCACAGTACAGGGAGGGAGCACACACTACATACAGCACGGTACAGGGAGGGAGCACACACTACATACAGCACAGTACAGGGAGGGGGCACACACTACACACAGCACGGTACAGGGAGGGGAGCACACACTACATACAGCACAGTATAGGGAGGGAGCACACACTATATACAGCACAGTACAGGGAGGAGCAGCACACACTACACACAGCACGGTACAGGGAGGGAGCACACACTACATACAGCACAGTACAGGGAGGGGGCACACACTACATACAGCACAGTACAGGGAGGGAGCACACACTACATACAGCACAGTACAGGGAGGGAGCACACACTACATACAGTACAGGGAGGGAGCACACACTACATATAGCACAATACAGGGAGGGGGAGCACACACTACATACAGCACAGTACAGGGACGGAGCACACACTACATACAGCACAGTACAGGGAGGGGGCACACACTACATACAGCACGGTACAGGGAGGGGGCACACACTACACACAGCACGGTACAGGGAGGGAGCACACACTACATACAGCACGGTACAGGGAGGGGGCACACACTACACACAGCACGGTACAGGGAGGGAGCACACACTACACACAGCACGGTACAGGGAGGGGGCACACACTACATACAGCACAGTACAGGGAGGGAACACACACTACATACAGCACAGTACGGGAGGGGGCACACACTACATACAGTACAGTACAGGGAGGGGGCACACACTACATACAGTACAGTACAGGGAGGGGGCACACACTACATACAGCACAGTAAAGGGAGGGGGCACACACTACATACATCACAGTACAGGTAGGGGGCACACACTACATACAGCACAGTACAGGGAGGGGGAGCACACACTACATATACAGCACAGTACA
Source organism: Pseudophryne corroboree (assembly GCF_028390025.1). NCBI lineage: Eukaryota > Metazoa > Chordata > Amphibia > Anura > Myobatrachidae > Pseudophryne > Pseudophryne corroboree. The sequence goes on from NC_086447.1 coordinate 826,075,771, forward strand.
GGGAGGGGGCACACACTACATACAGCATAGTACAGGGAGGAAGCACACACTACATACAGCACAGTACAGGGAGGGAGCACACACTACATACAGCACAGTACAGGGAGGGAGAGCACACTACATACAGTACAGTACAGGGAGGGGGCACACACTAAATACAGCACAGTACAGGGAGAGGGAGCACACACTACATACAGCACAGTACAGGGAGGGAGCACACACTACATACATCACAGTACAGGGAGGGGGCACACACTACATACAGCACAGTACAGGGAGGGGGAGCACACACTACATACAGCACAGTACAGGGAGGGAGCACACACACTATATACAGCACAGTACAGGGAGGGGGCACACACTACATACAGCACAGTACAGGGAGGGAGCACACACTACATACAGCACAGTACAGGGAGGGAGCACACACTACATACAGCACAGTACAGGGAGGGGGCACACACTACATACAGCACAGTACAGGGAGGGGGCACACACTACATACATCACAGTACAGGGAGGGGGCACACACTACATACAGCACAGTACAGGGAGGGGGAGCACACACTACATACAGCACAGTACAGGGAGGGGGAGCACACACTACATACAGCACAGTACAGGGAAGGGGCACACACTACATACAGCACAGTACAGGGAGGGGGCACACACTACATACAGCACGGTACAGGGAGGGGGCACACACTACATACAGCACAGTACAGGGAGGGAGCACACACTACATACAGTACAGGGAGGGGGCACACACTACACACGGTACAGGGAGGGGAGCACACACTACATACAGCACAGTATAGGGAGGGAGCACACACTATATACAGCACAGTACAGGGAGGAGGAGCACACACTACACACAGCACGGTACAGGGAGGGAGCACACACTACATACAGTACAGGGAGGGGGCACACACTACATACAGCACAGTACCAATATCATTCCTCATCTTCTTCAACACCATTCTTCATCAACTACGGATTCAACCCTAAAGTTCCAGAATTCCAACCGCTTCCAGCGACTTCTGTACCAGCAGTTGATATCACCTTGCGCCAGTTTTCAAACAACTGGAAGAATGTTCGAGCGGCTCTGCTCAAAGCATCGTTTAGATACAAGAAGTTTGCAGATAAGAAGCGTAGGGCAATTCCTGCCCTCAAAGTGGGTGATCGTGTTTGGCTGTCTACAAAGAATTTGAGGTTGAGAGTTCCAAGCATGAAGTTTGCTCCCCGTTACATCGGTCCTTTTCAAATTGAACAAGTTATCAATCCTGTTGCTTACAAACTCCAGTTACCCCCATTCTTGAAAATTCCTAGGACATTCCACGTTTCCCTTCTGAAACCGCTGATCCTGAATCGATTCCATTCTGCACTACCTTCGGCTCCTAAAGTCCAGACTCAACGGGGAGTTGAGTATGAGTATGAAGTTGCCAAGATTCTGGATTCACGTTTCCGTTATTGTCAGTTACAATATCTTATTGATTGGAAGGGCTATGGCCATTATTTACCTTTCAGGTGTCTCCTGAGGCTGGCTCAGCGTCCTAGGCCCGGTTCCCAGCTGTGTTGCTAGCATTCATATGTTATGTCTCATCTCTGCTGGTCCGTGGATGTTGTCCTTCCAGTGCCCGGGCGACTGGCATGGGGTCACCAGACGGCGGGGCCTCGGGCATCGTCTGTGTGTTCTCAATGCATTGCAGGTTGTGTGGCACTTCTCATCTACTGTGGCCGCGGCCGTCCGCCCTGGAGGTCTGAGACGCAAGTCGGCGTTCTCTGTGTTCACTGCCGCCATTGCAGAGGAATCTCCATGTGGTGTTGCAAGCAAGGTTTCCCTCCACTGGCCGGTATGGGCGCAGCCATCTTAGTTCTAGTCACATGATCCTGTCCTCCAATCCATAGCTCCGCTGAAGTCTGCCTAATTGCTCATCCAATCCCTGCATACCTAAGGGTATAAAGGGATTGAGCCTGAACCAGGAAATCGTCAGTGCTTTGGTTGTCAAACCTTGTTTCCAGTCTCTCTCTCCTGTGGTTGTTTCCATTTCAGGTTTCCAGCTCCTGTTTCCAGATTCCACTAAGAGACCCGGCACCAGCCTACCATCTTGCGGTGCAGCCTGACTCTATAGTCTCCTGTGTTTGCTCCAGTCTCCAGCTACAGTCTCATCTGCTTCCAGCGGTCAGCTTCCAGCAGTGATCAGCTTTCTTAAAGAGCCGGTGCTTTTCCAGCGGTTACCTGCATACCATCGGTTACCTGCATACCATCGGTACCTGCAAACCATCGGTTTCTACATCTTCGCTCCCTAGCTTCATTCTACTATCTGGCTGGTTCCATCCAGCATCTACTCCATGTCTTAACACCTGGCTGGTTCCATCCAGCGTCCTCAGCAGCTACCTCAACTACAGTGCTACCAGCTTCCAGTGAAACATCTGTTGGTGTGTTCCTTGGTTATACCTCATACTACGGACGGGTCTGGTAAGGACATTCCATCTCTGGGACATTAAGAACTGTACCTACTGCTACCAGTACCCTGTGGCCGTTGCCAACCCGTAGTTCTCCAGGAACTGTTTTTATCAAATCTACTGTATATCTTCATTGACTTATTACTGCTGTGATTACATGGAGTTCTGTTCATAAATACTTATTGACTTTTAATCCTGGTTGTCATGGTCACGCCTTCGGGCAACCTTCCTACATCCTACTCGTATGTCCAGGGGTCTGATAAAACCTCCGAAGTTTAGCTTCACCCCAGCCCCTACAACTGAGGCTTCCTCCTGTCAGCTCAGGCCCTCAGTTGTGACACAGTGTGAGCCAGTCCACCCTGAGTGTGAATCGGCCTGGCTGAAGGGGGAAATGGGAACGGCCCATCGGAATCTCTCATGGTTTCCTGGTGTGCCAATCCGCCCCTGACTTATATCAATCTCCTTGCTGCCAATTAAAATAAAAGGGAAATATGCAATATATGTTTAGGTCTACTGGGCTTCATGTTAATGCACAGCCTGTCATGCAAGAACTGAAGCTGCAACCCTCCTGCTTCCATATATAGATGTCTATTTATTAACATTATTTTTACTAAAATAATGTGAAAAAGGGTGTTTTCACACCTTTTTCACATTATTTTAGTGTCACCTAAATGTATTAAAGAGCATTTAGAGCAGTTCTCAGGCTGGCGAGATCACAGGGCAGCACTGCGATCGGGAGGCGTTTGCCCAGCTCTCTCTGCCCCTGGCAGGGAAAGCTGAGCGGGACCCGGCTCCAGTGATCAGCTCTGTGTCCCCGATGGACACACAAGCTGATCAAAGTGTAAACCCCCCCGCTGGGTCCCCCATATGCTACACTGTGACCCCGTTGCAGTAAAGTGACGGCTCCATGGACCGGTGAGTATATTATCCTGCTGGGGAAGGGTCCGCGGCGCACTGGGGTAGTCGCGATGGGGGGGCGGCGCATGCGCAGCAGGACATCGGGGTATTTTTTACGAAACATACCCGATGATGCTGTGAAGAGGCATCGCAGGGACAGAGCTTGACCGCAAGCTCTGTCCATGCATGCGATATTTGATACATCCCTGCGATGTAATCAGTTATCGCAGTGCGAGTTTGGGCGATTTTATCACATGACATCCGCATCCAAGATGCGGATGGTGATAAATAGGCCCCTTAATGTCTAACTACTTCAATAGGTGATGTGTATATAGCTATATGATTTCCTTTATATATAATATCCTGGATACCAGATGTTACTACAGTACGTTATCATTTCTATCTATGTGCTCTAGTTTAATGAGACTGCAAAGCTCCAACAAGATAACGAGAGGAAACACAATTTGTTCTTTGCTGGTGAGGACGGAAGTAGTGCATAAGAACACTTTAATCATATCTCCGACCCGTGCAACAGCGCTATCGATCTATGTACTTCTTCTTTGTTCCATATTTGATCAAATGGCAGAACTTGTTTATAAGGCAATTGGTGCTTTCTGCCATCATGGATTGCTCACCGTAGACAATTAGTGTAGTTTCGCCTTATCAGCACACTGGATTACTACTTTCTTTATACAGTATTTTGTAATTATCTCAGCGCTCTCAGACTATTCTCATCCTTGCTGGCAATGCAGATTTCATCTGCAACCTTTTCAGTCCCCACTTTTTGCCTCTTCTTACGGTGAAAAAAAAAATAACACTCTCGTCAGCATTAGAATACAATTTACAGAAGTACTTTGCTTCTGAGCAGGTGCACAGCACCTATTATGCTCACACGGATATGCATAGGCATGGTAGCAATACACTTACCCAGGAGCTGTCATATACTGACCCTCTGTGGTCCATTCTGTCACAGTAGATATGACACGGTTAGTGAAAGCGTTATGTTGTAAAGCATCTCAGGATCAGCTTGTACATTCATTTTCCAGCCATGAACACTACGCTTACCTATATTAAATTATGGGCACTTAACAAAATAAAATTGCAATGTGAAGTCGCCCATCTGGGCGATCAGTAAGTGCTATCACTTTATTTCCAGATTCAGACTCAGCCAACCAACAGTGTACACTCGGCCCTCCAGCCACTTAAATTATGTCCAGAGAACAAAAGTTGTGATGGGCATTGCAGTCACAGCCCAACAAAGAGGGATCAAAAGATCCATCTCCATCCGTCCTTCCCACATACAGAACAGAGAATTAGATGAATCCGTAAATGGAGTTAGCGAACAGTGGCAAGTTCCTGAAAAGCTTAGATTGTCAGAGCTTGTTAAAGAGCCATCCCCACTATCCCCAGCTTTATAGCTTTAATAAATCAGTGTAAAATGAAATCCACATTAAACGTGGAAACGGGTTAGGCTTGTGTCCGCCATCCACCATACCTATGCCGGGATCCCGGCTTTTAGATGGCCGCCAGGGAGGACATGGTACGAGCGCAATGAAGCCCCTTGCAGGCTCGCTGTGCTCGCCACAGTTTCTATGCCCCACGAGTGGGAATAGTCCCTGTTGGTTGGCATGCCGACCAGCGGGCTATTCAGCGTTCGGGATCACAACGTCGATATTGTGACCACCGGAAACGGCTTCTTCCTCACAGGGCTAGCTAGACTTTGGTAGGGACCATGTGCTGGGGAAGCATGGCCGCTAGAGGACATGCAGCAATGCCACCTCTTTGTGTACACAGCTATGGTGTGCGCAGTAGCGGATCTTGCTACGGACACACAGGATTTTTGCCAGGAGCGCCGCCTTCTGGAGGGCGCCAGCACCATCCGGAGGGCGCCGTGCCACGGCAAGATCCGCTACTGTTGGTCAGTGCCCCCCCGGTGCTGTGCAGCGCTGTGAAGGAAACTAGACGGGTAGTTTCCCTTCGTGGAGAGGACCTTTGCTGTGTGTTGCACGATGACATCATCGCGCACCACACAGCATTGTGGGACTGGCACATAGACGCTAGGGGTCATAATTGACCTCTAGTGTCTATGCTGTGCTATGGGAGAGAGCGGGGGGAGCGGAAATAGTAAGTATTAATTAATTATTTTCTTATAAAAAATTTTTTGTAAGCGGCGCTACTCTACAGGGGGCACAAATGGGGGCACAACTCTACAGGGGGCACAAATGGGGGCACAACTCTACAGGGGGCACAAATGGGGGCACAACTCTACAGGGGGCGTAACTGACCACACCCCTGTATGAAGCAACGCACCTATTTTTGCCCGGGGCGCCACAAGGGCTAGAACCGGCCCTGGGTGTGCGGTAGAACATGCAGCAGCAGGCGTGACTGTGGCATCACAGGGGGGGGCGACATTTAGATAGGAAAAAGTAGGTTTCCTAACTGAGCACAAACTTTGTTTCAAGATCAATGAAATAAGTAGTATTTTGCATATCTGTGATAAAAGAACTTACTGCCGTCCAATTAATATTAACACATCTGCGCAACTATGACTGCGTATAATGGGAGTTGTAGTTTAACAAGAGATGGGAACCTGCAGGATGCTTACTTCAAAGCAAGTTCTTTCCAAGACTGATACAATAATCAATGTTTTGTATTACTGTATAATGAGACATCATTAATTAATCTCGCAGCACTGCAGCCAAATGTATTTAATTCACTGGCAGCTTGAAATATCTGTAAAGCATTGAAAAGCCATCTCAGTTCTAAAAGTTATTATGCTTTTTGTAACCTGGGTCTACCACCAATCTTATTTTAATTAAACAATTCTGCTAAAGTATAACACACCATACTCCTTTGAAGCTTTTAAATTAAATGTAGACTATCTAGGGCATCGAGATTTTTACCCCCCTCCCAATCACATCTATTATTTTTCCATTTTTTTTTTGTTCCCAAAGACAGGAGTGATTTTTTTTCCAGGCAGTAGTTTTGATTAGTGTGTATGCTGTTCATCAGTTTGCTAAATTGTATCGCTTCTCTCCAGTAGTCAGAATTCAAGAAAGTTCCTTTCAATTCTTAAATGCTAAAGTAGATTAGTTTTAGAGAAGAGGGACTTGTTTCCTGCAGTCTCGTTTTCAGAGACCAACAGTCACAGCTCAGAGTTCGCAGGTTGAATATATTTGATTTTGTGCCGTTAAAGCAAGAAAAGTTTTGGAACTTCAACTTGAGGGCAACGAGACAAAGGCACTGAATGTAAAAATAACCTGAAAACCCAACTTGTTACTACTGAAGTGCTAAGAGCATTTATGAAAATGAAATAACGAATAAATACTAAAGATGCAGGTAAACCAAACACGCTAATGGAACATTACAGAAAAGTACATTAGGGAACAGCGAGTGGTGGTTAATGGGATGTTTTATGACTGGGCCTCAGTGCTTAGTGGATTACCGCAAGGGTCAGTACTCGGGGCACTTCTCTTTAACATATTTATTAATGACCTAGGAGGGGGTCTGGAAAACACGGTGTCAATTTTTGCAGATGAATACTAAATTGTGTAGAGTAATTAATTCAGACAAGGATGTTGAGTCTCTACAGAATGACTTATTTAAACTGGAGGGTTGGACAGACAAATGGAAAATGAGGTATAATATATAAAAAATTTAAATTATGCACCTTGGGACTAAGAACAATCGGGCAACCAATAAATTAAATGGGGAACATGTAGCAGAAAAGGTAGTTAAAAAAAGATATGGGGGTGCTCATTGATAATAGACTCGGTAGCAGTACCCATTGTCAAAGTGCAGCATCAAAAGCAAAAAACGGGGTATGGAGAAAAGGGATGAGAGTATAATCCTGACACTGTATAAATCATTGGTATGGCCACACCTTGAATATTGTGGGCACCTCACTGTAAAAAAGATATTATGGAACTTGAAAAGGTTCAGAGGCGATCTACCAAACTGATCAAGGGGTTAGAGCAGAGGTTCCCAAACTGTGTGCAGTGGCTCCCCGGGTTGCCTCGGGCCACTTGCAGGGGTGCCCTGGGTTGGTGGTCCAGGACCAATTCAAATTATTCATGGTCAATATAATAGGCAAAACCAGTGCTGGTGGCTGCCAGTCATAAAATATGTGGCCAAACAGAAGCACATCTTGTCCCTTACCACACACCTGACCCTAAGGATGACATATAAACGCAATCTACTTAATGTAATATTTCTTTCAAATTTTCTCAATAAGAAATTTTTGGCCTAGGGGTGCCATGAAAAAAATTCTGAAATTCTAGGGCGCCGTGATTCAAAAAAGTTTGGAAACCACTGGGTTAGAGGCACTGGATTATGAGGAAAGGCTTACTAGCTTAGATATGTTTGCACTCAAAAAGAGGCGGCTGAGAGGGGACATTATTAATATTTATAAATATATAAAGGGGAAAAATGCAGCGGCATTCAGACATGACTATGACTCAGATACAGACCCTATTCCTGCTTTTTGGGGCACAGCTACGGCCACCTCTGTGTACGGCTCCTATGTGTACCTTGCAAATTGTGTCATATAATAAAACAACTGTCAACCAAATATCAAATTACGCCTGTAAATCATACTTGCCTACTCTCCCGGAAGTTGCAGGAGACTTCCCCACACCCCCTGGAAGAGTGGCTGGATCTCCCACATCCCTCCAATTTCTTAGTGAAGTGGGCAGGATGGGGAAATTACACATGGACTCTTGGGTCAGTATGGATGGCGGCAGGGGTTAAAGTAGTCCTGGTGAGGTGGTGGAACTCTTGGAGGAGGACCATGGAGGCACCAGGACCTGAGGAAGGAGTAGGTGGCTGCAGCTCATCAGCAACACTAGTGCCGCCTGTATCATCAATTGACGCAGATGATGGGGTGGGCTTTTCTGTTGGTCAAATCCCGGCAGTTGTGATCACGACAGTCAGAAGACCAACAGCGGGATACCAACGGTCAGAATCTTGATGGTTCATGGAAGTAAGTACAGAGGGTTAGGGTTAGGCACTAGGGGGAGGGTCAGGGCTAGGTGGCAGGGGTGGGTGAATAGTTAGGGTTGGGCAACAGGAGGGGGCAGTTAGGGTTAGGCTGCAGTAGGAGGAGGTTAGGGTTAGGCTTGCGGGAGGAGTGGGTTAGGGTTAGGATAGGGTGAAAATGCTTATCGGGATCCATCTGAATTCTGGCCGTCGGGATTCTGCTGTCAGTCTTCTTACTGTCAGGATTACAACTGCCAGGATTTCGCACCCAACTTCTTTTTAAACCTGTTGCTGCACCACAGTTATAGAGGCAGTAGAGATTACTGTAACAGGCTCTGAATAATAAATAAAAACATTGACTGACCACATGTTGGACACCTCTGTAATAAAACCTCCCCCAGAAAGATTCTAAAAACCTCCAATTTATAATATACATTATGAAAGAATGTAAAAATCCAGCCTGGAGGAATTTGTGCCGCATAAAATGAAACTGACAAAGCAACGACATGGAAAAAGCATCCAGCCGGCAGTAATAATTAACAACAAGGTACAGGAATGAAAGTATGTAAATTCACAAACAGTTATAAAGATGACAGCTATAAAGGAGTGCTAAAATTCCTTTGTAATCAATGTAAAAAAAAAATAACACATAGTACATATGGCTTACATACAAAGTGTGCTTCTCACCTCTTTCTACAATTCTTGCAACCTATCACCCATAGCTGGGTTACAGAAAGTGGAACCAGGTGGCAAACTGTCTGACATGCCCCTTTAACACAAAATTAATAAATTTTCAGAGAGCATGCAAGAAAAACAACTAATTAATATTCCAAGTGACAGAAAACTGGGCTTAATAATGTAACTTAAAATCATAGGCATAACTAGGGTCATTGGCACCCTGGGCAAATACAAATATGGCACCCTTTAAATTGTATTTTAAAATTCAGGTTATTTAAATGAACATACATTGTCCTCCCTTTGTCTGTATTCTCCTTTTAGTGCCACAATTGTCTGCACTCTCTTCATACTGTAGTCCTCCCCTTGTCTGTATTCTTCTCATAGTCCCCTCCTTGTCTGTACTCTCCTCACAGTTCCCACCTTGTCTGTATTCTCCTAATAGTGCACCCTCCTTGTCTGTACTTGCCTCATAGTTCCCTCCTTGTCTATACTCTCATCATACTGTAGTTCTCCCGTTGTCTTTACTCTCCTCATAGTGCCCCTCCTTGTCTGTACTCCCCTCATAGTGCCCCTCCTTGTCTGTACTCCCATCATAGTGCTCCCCTTACCTGATCTCCTCTCATAGTGCCACCTTCTAGAGGTGCAAGTAGAAAAAATGTCTTATAGGTACTGTGTGCGCGCGCCCGACAAAAAAATAATTGTGGCCAAATGCCACATGAGGCTTGGCCATGCAAATGGGGTTGTGATACACATATGGGGGGGCAGATACACATATGACCCCAATAGTGCCAGATACACGTTGCCCCAGAGTCCCAGATATACATTGCCCCAGAGTGCCAGATATACATTGCCCCACAGTGGCAGATACACAAATGACCCACAGTGCAAGATATGCATTGCCCCAGAGTGCCTCCCCCTTCCCATGCTCACCGCTGCCTCTGTTGCTGAATCCCACTGGCTGCTATGTGAGGGGAGGAGAGCGCAGAGCCTCTCCTGCCACTTGTCAAAGTCGAAAAATATTGCAGTACACACATCACGTACAAACAACACACAGATGGCCTCCGCGCGTGTACTTGTTCTGCTGTGCGTGCACATATTCGCAATTTGCGTATGGTCGCTCCTGCGGTCGTGCGCATCAGCGCGTGGTATGGGTATTTACGGTAGAGTTTGTGAGCGCATGGAGAGCTATCAAAACACATTACATATTTAATCCAAATAGTGCACAATGTACACATAGTCCCCCTGCACCACACCAGAAAATAACAACAGTTTAAATGGTTTCAGAACAAAGGGATTCACCTTTACAGGATAAGAGGGGACAGACTAAGGTTATAAGGTGGTGTTTGGTATCCAGCTGTAGGGTATTTTAAGGGTAACATTCCGGTGTTGGTCTGCGGAAGATCGCATGTTCCTGTGGATAGTTATGTGCAGAAGCAGAATATAGATATAAACTGTATTTACTGTATATTATGTATGCGGCGGGAATCCAGAGGAGACCACCCACAAGAGCAGTTGGGAAAGACATCGCCTACCTTTTCAAATCGACCTATGACCTCTCCTGTACTGTAAAAGTGCATTCCTGTGTCCAATGGACAAAGGGATTACAGTATCCATTGCATTGCTTTTGTAAGAATTGTATAAATAAAGCCTGCTGCAGCCTGGCCTGGCACAAGACTCACAATGTTATCTATCAGATGACCGGGGACCGGCCGGGTTGCGCAAGCGATTCCAATCACGTATGTACATTGACTGTAGCCATTATTCTGTTATATTGTCTTGTATTGTAGTGCATGATTTGTATTGTAAACCCCCTTTCAGCAAATATTACGCTGTGGTGTCGGAACCCAGTGATTTAACTACAAATCGGTGTTGTGTCTTCCTTTTCCTGCTAAGGTTTAAGAGTGTATTAGTAACGCATCGCATTGCTGTATAAGGTTTAAAGTGTATCTCTGGGTGTGTGCGCGCTGTGTGTACTTTGTACCCCCAGCACGGCGTTTGTACGCTAAGTCCGTACAGTGATACGGGACTCCGTACGCAAACAGTGTATAAAGTACGTAGCGTGTGTATTAAGTATAGCGGCCGCAGCGGCGAAAGGTTTAAAGTGTATTTAAGGTGTGTTTAAGGTATAGCTTTCTTTCCTGTAAGATAATCGACATTAACAATTGAGGGCATCGTCCAGTTTTCCACATTTTTACTGCCTAACAGGTCACAGCAGACTTCATCTATCAGCATAAGGGTGGACAGGTATCCTACGTATCCTTTTCTTGGTCGGTGGAGGCACTGAAAACCCTACTTAATTGCTGATTAGATGGTGTCTGCTCTGTATGGTTTGTAGAGATGCTGGTAGAACTCGTAAGATAACCAGAAAAAAAAAGCTATTTAAAATCTGTGAATTTATTTTTTTTGGTGCCAAATGCGTACACCCATACTCTTTGTACACCCGCTCACATTGTTGCCATAGGACTGATTGCTAGATTCATAATATAAATATTAAGGAAGTAAGTGTAAAACACAAACACAGTCTGGCCTAGTTATAAGGGTTTATACAGAAAAAAAACTGTGTGGCGTGTTAAGTGAGCGATTATAGTTAATATTGCTCACATTTATAGAAATTGTGTGAGTTGTTTTATTGCGTCCGCACATAAGTACACGTGGTACGGAACGTGAGGACAGCGCACACAAAATGTGCACGTGGGGCAAGGCCGCACACGTGGCATAGAGGTACGCATGGTTGCGTAATTACGCAAGCTTGCGTAGCGTTGTGTGCGCATAATAAAAACACACGATAGTTCGTTTAGTTTAAAGGTGGGACAGTAGCCACGCTACAATAGCACAAGATTGCCCAGTTTCCAAAGTTTAGTATAAAACTCTTATTTACTGTATTGCCTCTGGGAGTAAAACTGCTTATCTGATGAATGATAATTTTCTGTACAGAAAAAACCCAAAGTGTATTTGAGTGAGCGAACGTAGGAGCGAGTGGAAATTTGAACCCCGGAATTCGGAATCTCGTCGTGTGGTACATCAAGTGAGTGGAGACTTGGTGGCGTGAGGAAGCTGACTCACATTAGTATAAGGTTTAATACGTAAATCGTGAGGAGACTTACAGGAGCGTGGTAGGGAATTGTGAATTGTGTTGTGACCCATATAGTTTTTTTTTAATATACGCTCCGGCTGAGGTTTCGCAGCCTGAAAATTGATTCCAGTGGTCGTACGGCAGATAAGTAACAAGTACCTATACGCTGTGCGATTGGACCGCGCGTTTGTGGGTGCGATATATAGCGCAACGTGATATCCATTTTACGAGCTTTTGCGTAAAATCGCGGTCTCATCAGCGCTGTATAGAGCATACGCAAGCGTGATTTGTGTATAATAAAGTGCATAGGGAGTTTTCGCTGGTCTCTATCAGGAAAATTTCCAACGGCGATACTTTACTGGAAAGGGTAAGTTATTCCTAAAAACTTCCAGTAAATATAGGTCACATAGGGCCCTAAGTTGGGTACATTGCCTTCGCTATCGACAGTGTATGGTAGTACTGGCCAACGTGGGCGGTGAGCGGGTGAAGAGCGATCGGAGAACTTTCACCGTTACCTTATATTGAGTATTTTGGTGTTTGTGGGAAAAGGCCCACAATTATGGGAGCCAGTTGCTCAAGTAAGGGACGTTTTGTAACCAGGGTTCAGGTTGAAGAGCCGCGGCCCATGGGGTCAGCGAAGTTTGAAGGAAAAAGTATTGAAGACTTTTTGTCTGAATGGGAACGTATGACTGACAAAGATAGGGTACCATTCCCTAAAGTGGGCAGTTTTGAACCAGAGGTATTGCAGAATTTAAGGATAAGGATATGTTTAATAAAATCCAGAAAACAAAGGATTAGACATACAGATTGTTTACATTTATGGCAACAGGAGGGGGATATGCAAAGAGAACAAATTTGCAAAACAGGTTCAAAACCTAGCGGGAATGGGAACACAAACACACCATTGTCGACACAGGTCGAAGGGGAAGAGATGGCTACAGTCAATGGTATACAGGTTGAGTATCCCATATCCAAATATTCCGAAATACGGAATATTCCGAAATACTGACTTTTTTGAGTGAGAGTGAAATAGTGAAACATTTGTTTTTTGATGGCTCAATGTACACAAACTTTGTTTAATACAAAGTTATTAATAATATTGTATTAAATGACCTTCAGGCTGTGTGTATAAGGTGTATATGAAACAAATGGATTGTGTGAATGTAGACACACTTTGTTTAATGCACAAAGTTATAAAAAATATTGGCTAAAATTACCTTCAGGCTGTGTGTATAAGGTGTATATGTAACATAAATGCATTCTGTGCTTAGACTTAGGTCCCATCACCATGATATCTCATTATGGTATGCGATTATTCCAAAATACGGAAAAATCCGATATCCAAAATACCTCTGGTCCCAAGCATTTTGGATAAGGGATACTCAACCTGTATCCGTAAATGATAGTAGTATGCAAAACAATGTATTAACCCTAATTTTTGCAAGATGTATCCTGTTTTGAAGTCTTTTCAAGGTTATAGGTCACAAGAAGATGAAGGATCCAGCCAAATTCCAGCTCTCCTCCAAACAGTCACTTTGCAGGAAACTCAGGTGGGGCCTGTCCAACCAGGTAGAGCAGTAACAGTATTCCTCAATGAAAGAACTGGTGAGGTTACAGCTACCGGTAAGTGTGAGACAGCTCATTGCACAGAGACAACAACACCTCACAGTAAACAGATTAGGAACGGAATGGTAGGATTACACCCTGTCTTGGAAATAGTAACTCCCAATGGGGGAACCGATAGTCAGGGAGTAGTCCTCACCAGGAATAATGCAATGTATTGCCCGTGGCCCAGAGATGAGCTGCGATCAATCATTTCAGAATTCCCCGACCCTCGGAAGCATTTAGCCAGATGTCAGAAATTCATCAGAGATCTGGGTAATGCGTATGAACCGACAAACAAACACTGGCGGATATTTTTAAAAGCGTGCCTACCCCCTAATATTGACACCCAAAAATGTATCACTGATTGTAGATTAGAGTCGGATAGTCTTATGACTGACGAAAACAATCAGGAGAACTTAGAACGAATTAATAGACAACTAGAGTTGTGTCTCCCCATTCACGTTAAGTGGAGAAGAATTTTCTCCCTAAAACAGAGGGAAAATGAAATGACATCTGAATATTTCCATCGGCCCTGCAAATAATGGATAGATACATCGGGGTATCAGATACAGAGAACGATGCGAATTATAGGGAAGTGGCTGTCTCTGTGCTAATGGACGGACTCAATAAGACAGTAAGGGACAGGGTACAAACATCTTTGCCTAATTGGAAATGGGTCACAGTAGCTTGTCTTAGAGAGTGCGCAAATAAACATCACCAGAATATTGTTAGGCGTAGAAAACAACAGGAGGAGAGGCTGAGGATTGAAAGTATACAGGCTCTTACACCAAAGTCTCATCAGCCTAAAACCCAGACCCCTGCTGTTTGGAAAAGACCTAGAATATGCTACACTTGTAGGAAAGAAGGGCATTTTGCCAGAGATTGTAGGAGTAGTAGAACACATAGCCAATATAGACCCCTAGACAGAGAAAACAAGCCACGTTATTAAACACATAGATGGGATCAAGGGACATATAGTAAGGAATCACGAGCCATATAGAAAACACAGATTCGGTTAATGGGAAGAACAGAATAAATGCAACTTTACCCTTTTGACAGAACTTACTGGGGTTAGGAGGAGGCCTCTAAACTTCTGCTTCTCTCTCTAGCAGAAGTGACCTCTAAGTAACTTAACAGGAGTTTTGTTAGAGATGGTATACATATAGAGTGCTCCCACCCAGGAAGCACAAAATATGTTAGATACCCACGAAGACTAATGTTGCATTTCACTGTTTTAGATGCATGTCCATCACAGGTAGAGGAAATTATCTCAAAGATACCGGGTTCCCTATGAACTTAGAATGGACAAGACACTGGATTGATGGCTGGGATAGTCCCAGTAGAGATATAACACACATATAATTTTTTTTAGGGGAACAGACCGATTAGGGAATCATTCCCCGTAGTGCCCAATCCAGATGTCAAACTTTATAAAATCTTCTTTGCCTCTACAAACTTATCTGTTACTAAACTCTGTGATTTGTCTTCAAAGTTTCCTCTTCATCTCTTAAGTTCACCGACAGGATTACAGTTCAAACGTCACATGCCTACTCGGTCTTTTCAGAGTTCTACCCAAACCCAGTATATCTCACCAGCATAGGGACACCAGTATCAGTGTGCCTGGTCATGCACAAAGGGTGGAGAATGGGAATACTAATGAAGGGAGACTGTGCATAGATACTGATATACATGATGGTGTGACAGCCTGATGGTGAACGCAAATCTGACAAATTTTCTTTTTATTATTTCCCCTCTCTTTTTACTTTCCACAGATGGTTCACTTCACACAACTGATAATACACAACAGTTAAACACATTGAAATGCAAGATTTATGTTCCCTACAGAAAGGTCGCTGACCCGGAGAGAACTCGTGACAAAGAGCAGAGTGTAGAGAACATCGTATCACTGGAGTGTCTGTTCCGGGAAGGTTGAGAGGCAGGACTGTTGAGACGGCACCTGAGCGCAGAGAACAACAAGACCAGAGGCGGTTGTCGCACCAGTTTTTTTTTTATTATTATTTTCTCCATTTCCCACTACCCTCCTTCTCTCCTTCTCTTTCTCCCCAATCTTGTTTCCCTTCTCTTCCCTTAACAAGATGGACTTCCCCCAAGAGACTGCGTTCTGGGTTTTCCTGTTAATCCTGTTGTTGACCAGGACAGTCTGTTTCGGTGAGGGTCCCAGAGAGGTTGAGAAAGGATCTGGAATGGGTTCTGATGGCGAGGATGGATTTGTAGAATCTCAAGAGCAACACATCACTCGAGCAAAGGCGAGTATCAGAAAGCGCTCTGGTAGTCAGGGAGCTCGGAGGCACTGTGAAGGGTTATTGTCTGAGGAAAATTGCATTTGTAGGAATTGTGAGAACATAGTCGAGGATGGGTGCATCCAGAGATGTCAGTCCAGCCTTAATATCGACATGGACCGTCATCCATTGAGTGATTACCACTCACTAGGGGGTAAGGTCTTAAACCAGACAGAATGCTGGGTGTGCTCACAAGTACCTCAAGGTCAGAGCAAGTCAGGATTAGTACCGTACCCTTTAGCAATAGATGAGGTACTCGAATTACGGGGTGGGAGACCGGTGGACAAGAAATTTAATATTTCTAGGCCCCCTAGTTTGAAGTTCCACCAGTATCATGTAGATAGATCCTTATTATGTTTCAATATTTCCAATTACCGAAAACCGGGAAATTGGGAAGTGACGTGGAATAACCAGACAATGACCTTTTCGCACAGAGCTGATAGGATACCTATAGACTCTGAACTTGTACGCCAAATAGCCAACAGTGGGAGGTATTTCCGGTATAGGTATACTCGAGGAAGCAAGACCATGTGGGTTGGAAAAGTATCACCAGGGTACTGTGCTCATATCATCCAGCCCGATACTTGTACTGAGCAGATGGGAGAACAAGGGATTGGGTTTTTCACTTGGAAAGTTTGTAATATGGTAATGTCATATTCTGTCCCCTATGTTCTCCCCGATGATGCCTATTTCATATGTGGGAGGAAGGCGTACAAGTAGCTTGCCCCGAGCTCAGAGGGATTGTGTTATATTGGAAGAGTGTTGCCAGAGGTCATGACCATAACCCAGGATAAGATGAAAGACGTTCACCGCAGTGCTCAGGCTCCTTATACTCATACTCACTATGAACACATCGTCAAGAGACACCTCATAGAGAGGACAGAGCACGTAGCCTCTGATTTGATCCACTAATCCACCGGGATTCAATTCCTTCTTGCATTAGACATCACCCGTACTGCCAGAGGAATTATAAATTATAGGTATATCCATGCGCTAGCGAACTTGATAGATAATATCACTGAGATGTATGACGACACCTTCAGGTATACGGGAAGGGAGTTACAAGCTTACAAGATGGAACTGATCCAGCACAGGATGGTCCTTAATTATATCACAGCCGTGACGGGTGGGTACTGTGTCACTTTGGGAACTCAATATGGTGTGAAGTGCTGTACGTATATTACAAACAACACTGACTACCCCACGGAGATTATCGATCAAAAGATGGACGATATCTTGCAGTTGAAGTGGGAGTTCCGGAGGAGACACAACCTTACCCTTTCGGCTGTGGGTAATGAGCTGACCGGCTGGGTCTCATGGTTGAACCCACAAAATTGGTTCTCAGGATTAGGAGAGTGGGCTCAAAATGTTATTATGAGTGTAGGGAAGTTTCTCCTTTGTATCCTGGGAGTCGTCATAATTATTGGCTTGATATTTAGGTGTGTTCGAATTCTGACGCGGCGCAAGCACGGCACAAATTTGATGAGTCTAAGGAGCGAAGGCATTGTTATAGCAGCAGATTTAATTTACGACCCATCCATAGAGACAGTGTTATGATAAGGATTGCAAATGAATTCCATGGCCTGTTTCTTTCACCCGTTTTTCCTTTGTCTCCCCCTCTGCCCAGATACACCCATCCGGAAAAGACATCAGCCCTACCCAAGAATGTTTATGTAAATGTTATGTGAATGTATTTTAGATATGTGTCTTATCTTCATATCTACAACCTTCAGTAAATGACACACACAGTCGACAGGTGATATCCACATATACTAGCACTCACATATGTTCCCCCTCCATGTATCATCAACTAAATGTGCACCCCATTTGTTGGAACAAGAAGCCGAAAAGAGCTCGGTAGTGTTTGTCGGCCCACTTACAGACCCTTAATACGGGATAAGAAGGATTTAATGTATACTTCGCAATACCTTGAAGCTTATCTAAAACATATACGGCACGATGATACATGCCCCTCAGACATGGATTCATACATACATGCTTTTTACTATCCCACTAGGTCATACATTTCCTACCTACCACTCTCCCCCGACCATCCAAAACTTCTATAGATATTGTGTAGATACTTTTCTGTTTAGTGATTAGATAGTGGCAGTTATTGGTGACTGTCAAAGGGTGGACTGTCAAAGTCGAAAAATATTGCAGTACACACATCACGTACAAACAACACACAGATGGCCTCCGCACGTGTACTTGTTCTGCTGTGCGTGCACATATTCGCAATTTGCGTATGGTCGCTCCCGCGGTCGTGCATATCAGCGTGTGGTATGGGTATTTACAGTAGAGTTTGTGAACGCATGGAGAGCTATCAAAACACATTACATATTTAATCCAAATAGTGCACAATGTACACATAGTCCCCCTGCACCACACCAGAAAATAACAACAGTTTAAATGGTTTCAGAACAAAGGGATTCACCTTTACAGGATAAGAGGGGACAGACTAAGGTTATAAGGTGGTGTTTGGTATCCAGCTGTAGGGTATTTTAAGGGTAACATTCCGGTGTTGGTCTGCGGAAGATCGCATGTTCCTGCGGATAGTTATGTGCAGCAGCAGAATATAGATATAAACTGTATTTACTGTATATTATGTATGCGGCGGGAATCCAGAGGAGACCACCCACAAGAGCAGTTGGGAAAGACATCGCCTACCTTTTCAAATCGACCTATGACCTCTCCTGTACTGTAAAAGTGCATTCCTGTGTCCAATGGACAAAGGGATTACAGTATCCATTGTATTGCTTTTGGAAGAATTGTATAAATAAAGCCTGCTGCAGCCTGGCCTGGCACAAGACTCACAACGTTATCTATCAGATGACCGGGGACCGGCCGGGTTGCGCAAGCGATTCCAATCACGTATGTACATTGACTGTAGCCATTATTCTGTTATATTGTCTTGTATTGTAGTGCATGATTTGTATTGTAAACCCCCTTTCAGCAAATATTACGCTGTGGTGTCGGAACCCAGTGGTTTAACTACAAATCGGTGTTGTGTCTTCCTTTTCCTGCTAAGGTTTAAGAGTGTATTAGTAACGCATCGCATTGCTGTATAAGGTTTAAAGTGTATCTCTGGGTGTGTGCGCGCTGTGTGTACTTTGTACCCCCAGCGCGGCGTTTGTACGCTAAGTCCGTACAGTGATACGGGACTCCGTACGCAAACAGTGTATAAAGTACGTAGCGTGTGTATTAAGTATAGCGGCCGTAGCGGCTAAAGGTTTAAAGTGTATTTAAGGTGTGTTTAAGGTATAGCTTTCTTTCCTGTAAGATAAACGACATTATCACACTCAATGCTCGCGAAGTCCGGTCTCCGCAGCTCCGGCGGCGGGTATCTCAAATGAGGCACCGATTCGTTAGCCAATCAGAGCTTGCAGACCGGCAGCCAATCAGAAAATTGAGGGGTAAGAGAGGCGCTGTGATCTCCTCCCCTCACATAGCAGCCAGCGGGATGCAGGTATGGTGGACGGCCCGGCGGTACGGTGTACTGGCCGGGAATTTCTTACTGGTACGCCGTACCGCCATACTTGCAGCACTGCCCCTTTTCTAGTCTCTAGTATCCTCACAGTGCCACCCATGTCTATGCTCTCATTATAGTGCCCACTCTGTATTTTCCTTACTGAGCTCCTGACCCTCTACCCGCCCCATATGTTTCTTATAGTGCTACCCCCCCCCCACCCCCCAATATTCCCCTTTACGAACCCTTACCTGTATATTCAGCCATTCCATCAATGTGCTCTATGCTCCTGACCTCCACGGCCCCCCTCCAATTGGTAATTTACGGAGTAGTTTACTTACAAAAGAAAGTCCTTCTTCCTGCTCTGTCCCCTTAACTTCTTTCAGTTAACCCCTTCAGGAGCAACATTGTATAATGTGCATGACGCTACCAGGAGCCTGAATCAGTGTAGTGTCTGCTTCAGCAGAATGAATAGGTCATCTTTTTAGGAAGAGGTGCTGCCGGGGCATTGGTGGGTGGCGATCCACCCCCGGAGTGTGGGGCTCTCGCCAGCTGTGGCCACCGGAGATTATGTTACACTCTACATTGGTGCTCCTTCTATGTACTGTGTTGGCACCTGAGGTATATGCCCCACTCACCCTTGTTACACCACTGCTTAAAATAGTTTGTGTAACTTGTAATAAACTACATGCAGCACAATATGTGTACCTTTTATATGCAGTAAACTCAGAGCCAAGGTAACCTGGCCAGTAGTGACTGCCTATGGTTCTATTACTCCCCCAAACCAGACATTAGGGATAGAACCTTGATGTTGTCTATCTACACTGTCCAGCAAAGTGATTGGGGGTAGAACCAAGAGGGAATTTACATTCATATAATTATGTCTGACTGCATAATGGTGGTTAACCATGGAAGGTTAATATAAATACACCAATAGCTATACATAAAGAAGCAGTAAGACATTTACAAGCATGCCTAGGAGACAACAGTGCTTCTTGGAGATTTTTATTTTTTAAATACAGAATGAGGGCAGGGAAAAGAACATGCCTAGATTTGTGGGATATACAGCACAATGTGGCTTGCTTTGGAGTGTTCATCACGGCTGCTCCTGTTCAAAAACTGAGAATTCATACCACAGCTATTTATTTTTTTACTAACCAGGCCCAACACACCTCTAAGTCACACCCTTTTCTGACCAACAGGAAATTGTCACCATCCAACTTCCTCTGTCTGGAATTGGTTTACGGCTAAGCATTGTAAGCAGGGCCATCTTAACGCATAGACACACTGTGCATCTGCCCAGGGCCCCACATTTCTAGGGGCCTTTGAGCAAGGGTGGGTGGTGGTAGTCACACAATCAGAGTAGTGAGACAGTGTGTGGCTGTAAGCATGCCGATTGGTTGAGGGCTGTAGCTTTCAACCAATCAGACAGCCATTCGCTGTATGGAAACATGGAGAGACAGTGCAGGACCACAGGAGGGGTATGTTATGTTTGGGTTTTTTAAACAGTTTTTTTTTAATGGTCCCCAACCAGGGCAGTCTTACCAGCATTTGCCCAGGGCCTAGTTGTAAGGACGTGAACATTATTAAATTGGGAAGTGATCTGGGAAGATGAGGCTAATATTTATTCTGTAGTATATTACAATGTTGTGAGCTATGATATTGAGAATTTATATACATCGCATTTTTTTTATTTATTTTTTATTTTAGCTTTCGTCCACTAAGTTTCCAGTAATCAGTAACTTTTCTTGCAGTGAGCTTGAGACAACCTTTGTACCGTATCCTTTACATCAATAAACGCTGCCAAAGATTTTCATTGCAATGCACATAAAGAAAAACAGGTGAAACATTGCATGAATCAGTGATTGAAACCTGTCTGCAGTCAGTTCACATCTCTGCCTTATGTTTCAAATTGACGTGCTCATCTTGTCTTGTAAGAGAAAAAAAATCTCATAATCAGTTTTAGCACCCCAGAGCCTTTCCAATTCTCAAAGTAATATTCCAAACAGCTCAAGTGGAGCAAATAATACAGAACTATGTATCCAACCTATCGCAATGCTATCAAATGGCAGAACTCAAATATTTTGCAGAAAAGCCCAGGCTGCAGCATTGCACTTAAATGAATGGAACTTGGCGTGTGTCTGATTTTCTCAAATGCGTCTCTAAGGTGCTAGAGCTAACAATTTGTTAGTCAGAGAAGAAGAAAATGGTTTAATGTGGCTTAGGCTTAAATAAAAGGACATATGGATGGGGCTAAATTAATTGGTTTCTACAGTTTTCAAATTTAAATGGACATGAAAATTGTGGTCTGTTGCGGTGATTCCCAGAAGCAGGCTCTTATCGGAGGCTATTCAATTGAAAAATCAGCAGTGGATTCTAAATAATCCAAATAAATGGCAGGATTCTACAGAGCACAGTGAGGACATATTGTCATTACTTTTAAAGGAGTCATTAAAATTAATGGCAGGATTGAACTCTGCAGAGGAGACGGAATGGTATTGCTTCTGAGGTTAGAGAGGCAGTCAGATAGGTGACAACAGGGGGGGGGGATTGCTGCAGGTGTCAGTAAGAAGGAGAATATGTAATCAAATAGAATATAAGGTCTTTCTTGAATGAATGCTCTTCATTATAAACTTTAACCCCAGGTCTTTCACTAGGAAAACAGATTACGACTAGCATGATAATGGTATCGGGAAGCCCACGGCGGGAGTGTGAGCATCTGTTTTTTAGCCAGATAAATGGTTTGGTGTAGTGGCCATGCTTAAATTCACACATTTAATTTGGTTCAAATTTATTAGCCACTTGGATTAGATGTGCTTTAGCATAAACTACCTACATTTAAAGGCACTTGAAGTGGACCTGTCAGGAATAAACACTTCCTCAGCCAAAAACTGCTTAAATCTAATGCTGACATTAATACAACACCATAGGTTCCCAAACTTGGTCCTAAGGCACAGTCCAGGTTTTAAGGATATCCATGGTTGAGCACAGATGGGTAAATAAAATTGAATAAAGTACTCATTTATTTTTCCTGAGCACAAACAAGGATAGCCTTAAAACCTGGACTGTTAGGGTGCCTTGAGGACAGACTTTGGCAACCTCTGTGCTAGGCAAATTAAGAATCACCTAGAACACCAAGGTTAAGCGGATTATCATCATCTTTTACTT
This sequence comes from Pseudophryne corroboree, assembly GCF_028390025.1. Taxonomy (NCBI): domain Eukaryota; kingdom Metazoa; phylum Chordata; class Amphibia; order Anura; family Myobatrachidae; genus Pseudophryne; species Pseudophryne corroboree. Next base: position 826,098,404 of record NC_086447.1, read on the forward strand.
AAATGGCGTCAACAAGTGTCTGTAGTGCCGCACAGAGAAATATTACAATAATACTGCACATACATACAATACAATATTAGAGAGAATATAAGTGGAAAACAAACAGCGAGATATTTAGACAATGTTTGATTCACAGTTAATAACAGTAGCACTCACTGAATCCATGCCCTTGGTGGGCTGAAATAAAGGATCAGAGATCAGGGGATTAGTGTTCATTCTAGCACCCTGCACCTTTCAAAACCTGTGCAGTTGCTCTTTCCTACTTTGTGTGTCGCTCTCTGTTTTGGTGCTTCTAGCACACTCTGGTCTGTATCTCAGCATTGAGATATAGACCGGACAGTGCTAGAAGCACCACAGCAGACAACAACACCCCTTGCACTCCTCTGTTATAGGGCAGATGGGCTGAGAAGGGAGGGTAATAGATCACGATGCGCCCTTCAGTGTTACAACATGTGCTGTCAATGCAGTGCTGCAAGACTGACATAGAGAATCAGAATGCAGGAGCACTGATGCAGATTTCTACCAGGGAAAGAAGCACAAATGAGTGGAAGGACAAAGGGGGTGTGGGGGCTTTGGGTCATGAAGGACATAATGGGTACTCTAGCACTGGCATTACCTATATTCACTTTATGCTTTTTAAAAAAAAAAATGCTTAATTTGTTTTAGTTATTAACTTTTTTTGTCTTCTCTGCTTGCAGGCAGGGCCGTCTTTTCGTATGGGCTCTTGTCCAAGGGCCCCAGGAGTATAAGGGCCCTAGGCTGATAGCTGAGGGTCCCCTCTTTCCAGGGGTACCAGATTTTTGAAAATAGGCCATGGGGAACTGGAGATATCCGACATGAAAGCAGTGGTCCCCATCCAAGCCTGTTAATTGCTCTTCCCAGCCAGATATCTCAGGTTCTGTCTGACTTAGAGTTTTTCTGAGGATATAATCATATAAAGCTGGGGCTCTCCCCTTTTGGTGGACGCTGGCGGCTTGTCTCTACAATGCCCAAAACCAGAGATATCAGCCTTCCAGCAGCTGATCCCTGCTCCAGCTCCACACGCCTAATATGCAGTTTTAGATTTTCATTGGTGAATTGCTCTGGCTCCTGAACTCTGATCCCCAAGTCCCCAGTCCCTCCTGAAAGGTGGGACTCTCTAGTTTTTTTAACCCATTCAAAGCTAAGAAATATATATTCAGGAACTTGAGATATTTGCAGTCAAGCAAGCTGCCCTCCCATCGGAAAATGATAAATATTAAGCCCACTCTACTATCCACCCCTCCCATATGTATTAAACACCCCCTACCACCCTGGAAGTCATGTACCAGGGCTTCTTCATTCATTCCAATGCTCCCTTTACAGTTTAGCCCCATCTGTGCAGTGAAGGAGTAATTAGCAGAAATTACTGCTCCACCTCCTACATGCTGAGTGGAAGGTAGAACTACCCCTACCGCCCACGGGACATCAGAGCTGCCATTGATAGCAATGGGTGATGGGTAGGGGGCCCAGTGCGTTGCTGTGCCCAGGGGCCCACACTGCTGTTAAGACGGTCCTGCTTGCAGGACAGGACTCTCACAATGTAATCACATGCTATTTTTTATATGGAAGAGACATAAAAGTCACTAGGTAACCATTCATAATAAAACTGTAATATAATTGAATCACTCAAGTTACTTTTTCACTATACATCAATATACAAATAATAAGAGATAACTTTGAAAAAGTGAGAATAAAGGAAAGGAATAATAATATTGGGGGATCTTCAGAATCTAAATGCGGATATTTAGAGCAGGGGCTTGCAAACTATACCCTCAAATCTTCCCAACAGGTAATCTGCTGAGGATTTCTGTCTGTGGAAGCAGGTGAGATAATTACTGACCCAGCAACATACATTAACTCACCCGTGCATTATTACAGAAATCCACACAACACGACCTGTTAGCGGTACTGGAGTAGAGGATTTCTTCCAATGTGTTATTGGCAGTATATGTTTAGCCAGGAGCGGATTGGGAACAAAAAGTGGCCCTGGAAAAATTTGTACTAGTGGCCCCACATGGGCAGCACCAGAGGTGAAAGGTCTAGCCATGGGCCATGGCAGCAGCACCCTCCCCCCAAGACTTTCCAGATAGTGGGCATGTCCAGCATCAAGGGGGAAGTTAAAAAATAAATAAAATTAAATATTATGAGCACATTATATGATACACCTTCAGAATTTAGGAAACTATATAATTCTTTAGAAAGATATATTTTCTTGCTTATTACACCAACCGTATCCCAATCACTATTCACTCAATCTTATATGTCAGCCAAGCAGGCAGAGCATACACTAGATCATCTGCAATCACAGGCTAAGTGGCAAAGTCATTTTCATATATGCAAATTTTTTGCATTTTATTCATTATGTCTATAAAAAGGACCATATGTCCTCAAACAAAACAGGCCCCACAGGTGCGTCGGCCCACCGGGAATCTTCCCTGTAAACCCTATGGCCAATTCACCTCTGTGTTTAGCTGGCCATACACTATAGTGCAGCAGACCAGCTGACAGGGAAGAGGGCAGGAGCCATTGCCTAATATACTACACAATGGGGCTCATTCCAAGTTGATCGCAGCAGGACATTTTTTAGCCGTTGGTCAAAATCATGTGCACTGCAGGGGAGGCAGATATAACATGTGCAGAGAGAGTTAGATTTGGGTGTGGTGTGTTCAATCTGCAATCTAAATTGCAGTGTAAAAATAAAGCAGCCAGTATTTACCCTGCACAGAAACAATATAACCCACCCAAATCTAACTCTCTCTGCACATGTTATATTTGCCTCCCCTGCAGTGCACATGGTTTTGCCCAACTGCTAAAAAATTTCCTGCTGCGATCAACTTGGAATTACCCCCAATATATGTAGGCAATCTCCATTCACAGCCTGAGGTTAGCTGAATGATGGTCGGGTAGATAGGGCAGGCGTGAAAACTGAATGATACAGATTGTGTTTCAACCATTTTCAGAATGTCAATGTTCATCGTTCAGTACCGTAAACTGAACGATAATTGCTTAAACCAGTTTCTTGGCCGAATGGTTTATCATGCAGCATATGACCAGCATAAGTCAAGGAAAGGGAAAGGTGGGTTTATTTTTTTATCACCCAAGTATTTTAATATGTGCCAAAATCTGAGACCAATATTTTTCTACTAATGTATGGCATACATATAAGGGCAAGGCATGCCAAGACTCATAGTTTCACAATGCAGAATTGAGGCGATTGAAACATTTTCCCCTGGGCAACACAGATAAGGGAGGGGCGTTTGGTTTTGGTCGCCAGAACTGGAAAAAGCTAGGACACCCAGACCAGAGTCGTTTGGCACCCATGTTCACTGCAGCAGCTCCCCAGCGGCTCCCAGCACTTCCGGGTAGCGGCGTCTTCTTCCCTGACAGATGCTAGAGGTCCTGTAAGACCTCTAGCATGTTTCCACTATGGCGTCGGCCATTTTGGGTGGGACATTTCATCATTATTCTATGCAGTCGGCAAGACTGCATAGAATACTGCAGCAGACACTGGCTGCGGTGCCCCGTGCGATTGCACAGCTCTCCTAGCCGTAGAAACGGCCCTGGTCCCACCACTGGTCCCATAACAGCTGGTGGTCCACACGGGCAAACAAAATTAGACTTATACAGTATTCCAGCTCTATAAAGGACAACAGCTGTTTTCTTTTCATTTGCTTCTTAAATAACACTTACGTGGCAGGAGATGATTCCAAGAACCAGTATTCCTCTTTTCAAAGTATTTTTAATTTTAGTCCTCATTACAATATATTACCATAGGGATAAATACTAACATTTTCCTTTCCTGTCAAGTTTTTGTTCTTCATATACTGTATTTTCAGCATAATTTTTTTTTCCTTTCCCCCTAACGAGCAGAGCTATGCACTGCTTTTCTAGCTGAGTTGCAATGGTAATTGACAATTTTCTTCATTCAAATAATTTAGATAAGGCAGAATATTGACACATAACAAAGGCGATTATGAAAATTCCACTGCACTCTGTTAGCAGGGCGCCATGGGAGAGAGATCATTATTGTGAATACTGTATGAATTAGAAAGCACGCAGTATGTGAATTAATCCCCGTCTCCAGCAACAGAAAGGAGAAAAATAATAGTTTTTAAGGAGACATAATTCTTTCAATTTTAACAAATCACTTAATCACTTTTTCATCTGTTTCAGCTATATACTTTTAACAAAGTAAAATTAGGTTAAGATTCGTCAAAGAATTAACATTAGATTACGGTATATGCCAATCATAGCGGAGCATTTAAAGAAAAAAAGAGAGTGATGATAATGTATCCACTGTAATTATCAAATCACAAATGTGCTAAAATACAACTGCGCAGTAAAATGTTGTCCCTCTGTATAACTGCATTTACATCTTAGCTGGCGCTGGACAAGGGGCCTAATTCAGACCTGATCGCAGCAGCACTTTTGTAAGCTAATGGGCAAAACTATGTGCACTGCAGGTGGGGCAGATAGAACATTTGCAGACAGAGTTAAGGTGGGTACACACTGATAGATATATCTATGGACGGATCGGGCAGTGTGTTGAGCATACACACTGCCCGATCCATCGGGGACTGACGTCATGAACTGGACGGGCGTGTACACACGCCCGCCCAGTTCAGCTGTCAATCACCACCGCCTGCAGCAGCATGTGTACGGGCGGTCGGCTGATAGCCCGTACACTACACACACAGGGATGTGCTAATATATCAGTAGATATATTGGCCATTGGCTGTGCTGCAGGGCCGATGTGATATGTCTGAACAATGGACCCGCGATATATCGGCCGTTCAATAGAATGGTCGATATATAAGCCAGTGTGTATGGGCCATTAGATTTTGGTGGGTTATTTTGTTTCTCTGCAGGGTAAATACTGGCTGCTTTATTTTTACACTGCAATTTATATTTCAGTTTGAACACACCCCACCCAAATCTAACTCTCTGCACATGTTATGTCTGCCCCACCTGCGCTGCACGTGGTTTTGCCCAACTGCTAACAAATTTGCTGCTGCGATCAGATCTGAATTAGGCCCATGATTAGAGGCGTAATATTCCATCGCCAGGCTTCATACAAAACTGGTGCTGGCCGTTTGTCTCTTCATTATTCTTATTATATAACTGCACTATTTACAATCTCGTATAGTGTGTAGACGCCGGGACCCGAATTCGACATATTCAATAAAAAACGGATTCGACAGTCCCGCTGTCGAAAAACGGACCAATTGACGAATAGTGTGCGTCCTGGATTCGACTTCATGGACGGCACAAAAGTGTTCATGAGCCGGTCCTGGTTGCAAAAATACGGGGGGAAAAATGACAGGGGATCAGCGGTTGACCGCGAGGGTGACCCCATATAACCTTGCGGTCAACCGCTGACCGCAAAGTTCCCACCATTGGATATAATGGAGCGCCTATGCGCTACATTGTATCTCGAGTGCGCCGCCTGACAGCTCAGACGCGCACAGCCAATCAGGAGAGTGCCACAACGTGGCGCTCCCTGATTGGCTGAAGGGACCCTCTTTGACAGCAGTCACGGGGGATCCCGACAGTCGGGGAAAGGGGTCCCATGTGTTTGTCGTTTTTTTATTTTGCCAAGTACGTGGATTACAAACAAAGAGTACCGATCTACCCCGGATTGTTGTGAGTATAATTTTATTTACAGGTACCCCGTGGATTCTACGTGGAGAAGGGGACCGACTCGTCGTGTCAACATAGGTAAGTATGTGTGTATGTTGGTGTGCATGTATGTAATAAAGTTATACTGTCACGGTGTGTGTGTACTGTTTTTATTTGGGTATTTTTTTGTAGTAGAACTGCAGGTACCAGCGGGCCCGTTTCCCCCCCGCATGCTGGTACTTGTGGTTCTCCAAGTACCAGCTTGTGGGGGAGGCTTGCTGGGACTTGTAGTTCTGCTACAAAAACAATATACTTTTTTTGACACAAGACTATCAGCCCCCCATCTGCTGCCCTTGGATGGGGGGGGACAGCCTCGGGCTTCACCCCTGGCCCTTGGGTGGCTGGAGGGGGGGACCCCTTGATTTAAGGGGTTTACACGCCTCCAGGGTACCCCGGCCAGGGGTGACTCGTTAGTGATTTAATGCCAGGGCCGCAGGGACCTATATAAAAGTGTCCCCGGCCGTGGCATTATCTCTCTGACTAGTGGAGCCCGGTGCTGGTGTGAAAAATACGGGGGACCCCTACGTGTTTTGTCCCCCGTATTTTTGGCACCAGGACCAGGCGCAGAGCCCGGTGCTGGTTGTTAAAATACGGGGGATCCCCTGTCATTTCTCCCCCCCCCCCCCCGTATTTTTACAACCAGGACCGGCTCAAAGAGCCCGAGGCTGGTTATGCTTAGGAGGGGGGACCCCACGCATTTTTTATCTGAAATTTTAACCCATTCCCACTGAAAAACATGCACTGTTCTCTCTCCATATTATTTTAGTCAGTAAAAATAAAAAAATATTCTTTAAAAAAATCTATTAAATAATACTTGTGGCTCATAAATAGACAAACCAAGTAGATAATCCCTTCTAATTTAAATAGATATGCTATTAGCAATCAAAAAAAACACAAAAAAAACATGTTTTAACATTTTTTTATTAGATCACGGCAGCAAAATGAGGCGGAATGAAATTGACGAAATGACTGTCGAAAAGCACTGTTGTCGAATCGACATTCTTCAATTGAATATACTTTTGTCGAAAAGCCGCATTTTTACCATTGCAGACATGTCGAATTTGACAAATGTCGAATTGCAAAAAGTCGAATCTGAAACGGCAGTTTTTTTGTCGAAAAGTACTGTATTGCATTGTCGAATCCAATTCGACAGGTTTTTTTTGTCGAAAATGCCCCGTTTTTCGACATTTGCGGCAATTCGACCGCAATTGCATATACCCCTTAATGTCACACTTATCGTTAACGCCCCCCTCCCTCGTCTGAACATGTACAGACGAGTGAGGTCCTCGTTAACAACAGCCATGACAGCGACATGACAGGCAGATGCAGCATGGGCGCCGTTCCCCCCGCCATCGCTCCCTTCCACGCTGGCATTGGCTAGTGTGTAAGCACGCCACCGCCAATATCGGCCTCGGCGGGGACTCGTTCAGTGTGTATGGGGCTTAAGCATGAGAGCCATTGGAGCTACTGGGGAAGATGCAGGGATGGACAGGCGCTCTACATGAGTCATGACATTCCAGTGGCCGTACACAGAGGCGTCGGAAATGGGGGGGCAAGGGGGCAGCTCGCCCCCCCAAAAATATGAGAGGCGCCGCCGATATTCAGGAGGAGCGATATGCGGTCAGCTGAAAGACCGCACATCACAACCTCTGCTCCGTACAGGGACTGAGCAGCAGCAGGATATGGCTGTGTTCAGCCCCTCCTGCACCCAGGCTCAGTTCAACAGCGCTGCCCGCCCCCTTCCCTTGCCAGGGCCGGCTCACGGCCCCAGCGAAGTGCCGCGATTCGCGGGTGATTAGGGGGAGTGGCCTAACGGAGAGAAGTGCCTGCTGTCCCTGCATTGCAGAGACCTGTGGCTGGGTTGTCACAGGTAAGAGGCTGTCCGGCCTGCTCCCACTCCCTCCCCCCCCCCTTCCCCTCTCCATTGGTAAATGTAGGATTTGTAAGGGGGGTCCAGGGGTCCATATTCTGTATGTATATAACATTAAAATAATATATATATATATATATTTATATCTATATATATATATATATATATATATATATTTATTTATTTTTGTTTTTTTGTTTACCGGCTCTCCTAATAGTTATATAAACTGCTCTGGGTGCTCGCACTGCCATACACAATAGTGTTAGCTTCCTACAACCTTATCTCTGTGCCGCACTCCTGGATAATAAAACATCACTCAGACACCAGTTTCAGCGTTATCAACATTTCATGGTCTACACCATTTCATCAGGATATAGTCCAGGAGTGCGGCACAGAGACAAGTTTTATATAGAGACCGCTGCCCTCTGTCTCCTCTTCTGCTGCATTGCAGCCGTCCCCAGTCTCCTCTGCACCTCCGCCAACTCCCACAGACTCCTCCTCCACATCATCGCCAATGCCCACAGCCTCCTTTGCTCCGCGCTGACCACAGCCTCCTCATCCACCGCAGACCACAGCCTCCTCCGCACCACCGCTGCTCAATAGGTAATTTTACTCTGCTGCCTTTCTCTCTCCCTATGTCCCTGCTGTCACTCTCCCTGTCCGTATGTCCCTTTCCCTGACCCTCTGTCACTCTCCCTGAATTTCGGCTCATTCTGTGTGGTATAATGTGAATTTCGGCTCATACGGTGTGCTGTAATGTGAATTTCAGCTCATACAGAGCGGGATGTACTAAGTGGAAAATGCGGTAAACCGCATTTTCCTGATGTACTATCCACCGGCCGCCAGGTCAGCGCCGCGGCGGGGTTCGCCAGCTTTAGCTGGCGATAGTCCATAGAAGCCTATGGGATTCTCTCCGCGGCGCTGTGTGAGGGATCCGATCGGATCCCTCCCAGCATGCCCTGCGGCCGCCCCCGTCACCCCGCGCATGCGCAGACTGACTTCTGGGGCCGAATCCCGGAAGTCAGGCTGCCGCTGTGCATCGCAGAGGACAGCTCTTATCGGAAGAGCTGTCCTCCGCAATGCTGATCACATATGTTAGTACATATGCGATCAGCATCGTGGCGCAGGGCGGCGATGGGCGGCGATGTACATTAATACATCCCGCCCACCGTGTGCTATAATGTGAATTTCGGCTCATTCTGTGTGTTATAATGTGAATTTCGGCTCATTCTATGTGCAACAATGTGAATTTCGGCTCATTCAATGTGCTATAATGTGAATTTTGGCTCATACCGTGTGCTATAATGTGAATTTCGGCTCATACTGTGTGCTATAATGTAAATTCCGGCTCATTCTATGTGGTATAATGTAAATTTCGGCTCATACCATTGGCTATAATGTGAATTTTGGCTCATTCTGTGTGCTATAATGTAAATTTCAGCTCATACCGTGTGGTATAATGTGAAAGGGGCACCAGTACTACACAGTATATGGGGTACTACTATTGTGAAGCATAATGTGTATAAGGGGTATATGGTGTGGTAAACTACACTGAAGGGTACGTCCCCTTTTGAGTGACCAGGCCCCTTTTCCAGAGCATAGTTACCGCCTTCACTTTTCCATACCCCCACTGCTCCCCGGAGGTCCCGGGGGCCAGCCTCACCTACACAATGGTGCTTGCTGGTGCAATACTGCAGTCCCAGGCGCCTCCTTCCCCCATCGCAGCACCTCCGTCAGTGGGATTCCTGGCCACCATCTACATGGTGCGGCCTCCACCCCACTGTGGTGCTGCCTCCTTTTCGTCCCCATAGTATTGCCTCCTCCTCCCTGGTGGCTCCGCCCCCAGGGGCGCCAAATAGAAAATTTATCTTGCCCCCCAACCTATAAATGTTCTGACGCCCCTGGCCGTACACACCACAGGCACGCTCCTGACAAGGTAGCGTGACCTTGCTGTACACCCGCGTGTCTCTGTATGAGACACAGGGGCACCCAGGGCCGGATTAAGCCTTGGGGAGGGAGGGGGGGGCACTTAACAAAGGGGGGCTCGGGGGAGGGGAGTGTGTATTAGATTGTGGAAACCTCCCAACATCACTTATACCCCTTTCACACAGCCCAAAATTTCCCGGGTTATTGCACATGAACGCGCACCAACCCGGGAAATTTCTCGGTGTGAAAGGGTACAGGGTCAAAATCCCGGGATTCCTGCCCCGGCATTTCAACCCTGCAATCGACCAGGGTTGGTCCCGGGATCCTCCCGGGAACCTGGTCTGTGTGAACGGGAGCCGGGTCAATGCGCCCCGGCTCCTGTTCACTTTCTATGTAGCAGGCGGCGCTTGGAGATCATGTGATCTCTTGCACCCGCCGCGTCACCGCTGACGTCAGCAACCCGGCAATATGCCGGGCTACTGACTGCGGTATGCAAGGGGTCTTACCCGGGAATGTCCCTGCATGATCCAGGGACCGTATTCCCGGGTAAGACCCCTGCATATCTGGTGTGAAAGGGGTATTATTCTAGGAGGGACAACATGCTCTCTATTTGGACTTTCCTCTTAATTTACTGTTTGATTGGCATCATCTGTGTTGAACTAGTTCATTGATAAGAAAGGTATTTCAACAGCGGTGATTGCAATCAGGAATTAAGAGGGAAGTCCAGGTAGGGAGCATGTTGTCTCTCCTGGAATGGATTTGTGGGAGATATGGATTGTGTATAAATTTAAACCAATGGTGTATATTACATTTAAACTAATAGTTTAATAATGCCTGGGTACTGTTTATAGCAACACCTAATTGAGATACAACTATTTTTTAAAGTCTTCTTAAAGTGGAACAAAGACAACTTAAAAGCCTTAAAATACACATACAAAAATAAAATCTACAATTTATCTCGCAAAATGCAATAGCAGAAGCCTCTGTACTACTTACACACTGGGACAGGACTCTATGTGTGTGTGTGTGTGTGTCTCTCTCTAGACATGAATGATCTAATTCAGAGGTTCTCAAACTCGGTCCTCAGGACCCCACACTGCATGTTTTGCAGGTCTCCTCACAGAATCGCAAGTGAAATAATTAGGTCCACTTGTGGACCTTTTAAAATGTGTCTAATTAATACACCTGTGGACATGCTGGGTTACCTGCAAAATATGCACTGTGTGGGGTCCTGAGGACCAAGTTTGAGAACCTGTGCTCTAATTCATAGGTTCTCAAAATCGGTCCTCAGGACCCCACACAGTGCATGCTTTGCAGGTCTCCTCACAGAATTCGCAAGTGAAATAATTAGCTCCACCTGTGGATCTTTTAAAATGGGTCAATGAGTAATGAATACATCTGTGCATCTACTGGGTTACATGCAAAACATGCAGTGTGTGGGGTCCTGAGGACCGAGTTTGAGAACCTATGCTCTAATTAGATAACAGGTTACGCAGGATCCATACACCCAAACGGGGAGGAGGAGAAGCTGGGAATGGCAACCAATCATTTGGAGGGTGTGATTATGCCCTCTTGGCAGGCTCGGGCTGAGGCGCTTTATACCTGCCCCTCTTCTAGGTGCCCCTGCATTAGAATCATACTGTATACTGTCAGCATCGGGGAATGACAGCTCATTCACACATTCTCATCAGAGCATAAGGCATACAGAAGGAAGAGGCATTTCAATGTGTTTTGCTTCTTTTTATCCTTTGTTTGTAAAACTAATCAGTCAGCTAAATGGGAATTAATAAAATAAATGCAATGCGTTAGACTGGAAATAAGGCAATGTAATATACTATCAATGCAGAGAGGGGAATAAAGGTCAATTCATTCTATTAAAAACATTTTTTTATCCAGTTGTCAAGTATCCAAAATGCCCAGACACCAGATAAAATGAATCCAGTTAGGCTTTAAATGGGCCAAAGACTCTGGTTGTGCTGCACCCTCCATTGACCAAGGATAATGTTGTTAGCCCTCAACTTTTGGGAATGGCGTGAATTGAAATTGAAAATTTATGAAACTAAATAGACTACAACTGATTGATCCATAAAAGTTATAACAAATACTACAGACTCCATCTCATGTGTTGTCTGTATGAAAACAATACTGAGGTTACAAATGAACAAAGTAACATTCACCCAGCTGCCAATGAGCTACTGTATTGTAGTAATAGAGCTGCACCTCTATGCCAGACCACAATGCCCCGATTGCTGATTCTGGACATACACAGTCAGCTGCTCTGTTCTTCCAAAATTTTAGACAGAACCAATCATTAAATCAGTGGTTCCCAACCTCGATCCTCGAGACACACAAACAGTCCAGGTTTTAAGGCTATCCATGCTTGAGCACAGGTGACTTAAGGCCTAATTCAGACCTGATCGCTAGCAAGCAATTTTTGCACTGCTGCAATCAGATAGTCGCCGCCTACAGGGGGAGTGTATTTTAGCTGTGCAAGTGTGTGAACGCATGTGTAGCAGAGCTGTACAAACAGATTTTGTTCAGTCTCTGAGTAGCACAGGACTTACTCAGCCGCTGCGAACACTTCAGCCTTTCTGGGACCGGAACTGACGTCAGGAACCCTCCCTGCAAACGCTTGGACACGCCTGCGTTTTTCCAGACACTCCCTGAAACGGTCAGTTACCACCCATAAACGTCCTCTTCCTGTCAGTCTTCTTGTGAACGGATCCGTCGCACAAACCCATCGCTGAGTGGCGATTCGCTTTGTACCCGTGTGATGCGCCTGCGCATTGCGGTGCACACTGATGCGCAGTTTGGACCTGATCGCCCGCTGTGTGAAAATGCACAGCAGTGATCAGGTCTGAATTACCCCCTTAATCGGTGTTAGGGCAGTTAGGGCTTGGCTGTGGTCAGGGTTAGATAGTAGTATTGACATTTTTACTTTGAAGGGTGACCAACTTTGTAGGGTCACATTTACTGTTGGGAGGGTCATATTTACTGTTGGTAGGGTTACATTTACTGTTTTGGTGTCATTTAAAAATGTTTCAGTTTAAGCAAAAATGACTGCAGAAGGTTAGAGAGAACACAAGACTCCCCATCTGTAAGCTTTTAGTGGAACATCAGACCTGTATCATTCTAGCTGTACTATAGAGAATCACAAATCACTGCCTAGTTTTCCCAGTCTCCCCATTTATGTAAGCATAGCTCGTTATGTTCTTGCACAATAACAATGTTTTCCTTACATTTGCGCATGGAATGAATGCCTCATACAAAATGTAAATTGATTTTGCATTACAGGAAAACACTTGTGTGAAATAATAGTTCCTTGACCCCTGTGAAAGGACCCACTTGGCTTTGCCTCATCATGGCTGTTTTACAGTTTGGCCGTGGAACACTTGGAAGTTTATTTCATGGAGCTGTAACTTGCCAAACACAATACGCACTGCACATTTTGTGGTATTCCTCTTCTACTATCTAAGAAAAGGTAATTGTGCCAAATATGTGGAAACATATTAAACGTGCTAGAAGTCTGGAGTAAAAAAAAACAACAACTCATGTAGTCAGCTGGGTTACATTTACTAATATTCAGGATTTTTATTTTTTAAATCAGATGAGAAATGGAAACAGGGAACTACAGAGCAAAGTTTACACCTGGTAGACTGGATAGATAAATAATGTATATATAGAATTCTCCTGCTGTCACCATACATAATGTTTATGGATAACTATATCCTGCAGAAACTCGCAATGGGGGCTACACAGGGTGTAATATGATTTTTATTAAATTGGTAAAGCTCTAACACCATAATACTGACAAACATATACATCGTTCTCGTGCCACTAATAACGCATCTGTGAACATGTTTGGGGCAGGTTATCCTTCCACACAGTTAATATAATAGTAAATTAAGATGTGTATTCCTGATTATGGGGCTGATTCTAAATAGGACGCAAAGTGGCTGGGCATGCATGATGCCGCAGAAGCCTGTTTTACTGCCGCATGCTAATGCAAATGTCTGTAGGGCTAATGAAGGGGTCTGCACAGCTTCCATAGGGCTACTGAGGGGATCTGTGCAACTTCCATAGGGAAAGTTGGGAAAGGCACATGAGGGAAGAGGGCCCTGCTTTTGAGCTTGAAATCTAAAGGGGGAGGGCAAACCAGCAGTGGTGACACAAATGGGGTAGACAGTGAGAGTGGAACAGGGGGATAGTATGAAAATTGGCTAGATTTGGTTTTGAGAGCCTGTTTAAAATTTTGTAGAGTGGTGGAGAGTCTGATAGGGAGAGGTAGAGAATTCCAGAGATAGGGAGCTTCCTAGGACTAATGAGAGGATCTGTACAGCTTCAAGTGGGATGCCGTTCCGCCTACTGGTTTTCCATCCACAGCTGCAACTGGCATCATTAGATCCATAGTAGGTGCAAGAGATCTGTCTGAAACAGACTTCCCTTTCCTGTACAGAGGACTCAGACTAGCACAGACCTCTAGCAACATGCTCACAGCTCTCTCATAGGACAGAACCGTTTGCATTACTGCGGTCCAGTTCCCACCCCGAAACACCCATTTCACACAAAGCGAAGTCTGGCAAAAATCCGACAGACTCAGGGGTCTATTCATGAAGCAGTGAAAAATGTGAAGTGAGCCAATGGAGAAGTTACCCATGGCAACCAATCAGCATTGAAGTAACTTTTATAATTTGCATACTATAAAATTGTACGGAGCAGCTGATTGGTTGCCATGAGCAACTTATCCGCAGGCTCACTTCTCACTGCTTCATGAATAGACCCCTCAGCATGTACGGAGATATGCAAAAATTCGTACATTTTGCTTCTGCGCATGCACTATATGCTAAAACTCCCTATTTGCGTCCATACAAAGAGATCCTTCAGAGAGACTATCAGCAAGTAAAGCAGGATGACTACCCTTTTAATGCCACACTAACCGTGCATTCTGGTTGGCCAGCATGGATTTATGCACAATATAAAGCAATCAGCTCACATTTGTGCTTCTCTGTGCTGTCCCTCACTTCCAATAATTTGATGATCATCTTAGAAAGATTATAATGGAGGTAATCAGTTGACCTGTTTAGAGTTTGCACTGTGCCCCTCTTTCACTTCCAGGTTAGTCAGTGACTTCATATATGTGATAACTGAGGTCATTGACCAACCTTATTTACCATCCAGACAGATCAAGTCAGATTCACTGAATCAGGATTTTGATCCACCTAGATGGGGAAATACACAACTGAAACAGTCCACTGACTGCCAGACCACATCTCTATGTATGTCCTGACACAATTACAGAGGTGGAAAAAAGTTATTAATATTATTACTATTACACCCCTGCTTTGTCTGCATTGTTCTGCTACTGTATGTTATAGTTTCTTTCTTGAAAGATAAAATATAAAACAATGTTATTTGAACAAAGAGAGCTGCATCCTGACAATACGCCAGCACAATTAGTCTGTAATTACTCAAGGAAAAGGGCTGCTCCTAGTAAGACATCTGCTGATTGAACCAGTATGGATCCTGATATTTTCTGGCAGTGTTTGTAGATGAGCATCAAACACTCTATGTACACCAAGCTTATTAAGTATTAGACTACAAGATTTGGTATTGTTGTTAACACCAGGTCTATAATTAAAGACATGTAAAGGCAGGAGGTATATTGATTTTGTGTGTTAGCAAACAAATTGCAGCGAGAGAAAAACAGCCCTTTTGCTCCACTGTCAGATTAATTTCAAGAAATGTAAAACAAAACAATCGAGTCAGCAAAGTAATAATATGTTGTAGTACAATGCCCAGTGTTATCTGCTTTCAGGAATACATAACACCTGCAACAACAGCACCAGCACTGGAGCTAATTAATATGACCCCATCACCAGTGAGATACGAGGTTTCTCAGTAGTAGAAGACCACCCAAGAAGAGTGGTGCAAAGAGCTTTTCTGTAGTGGTTCTATGTTTATTGACCATTTATTCTGAAAACTGTAATCGTTATTCCTATTAGCATGTTGACTTTTGCCTTACGTAGACTTCATTAGGTTCTTTCTCAAGATATGTTCTAAAATCAAGAGTTGAAAATACTGTCCTTAATCCTTTTAAATACAAACATGATGGGTTTCATATTAAACAATGAAGAGCTCTTCCTTTAACTAATGGTTAGGTAACCACATTCATACCCTTGTTTTTATAATTGCTCAGACATTGCTGTCTGAAACTACTATAAAGGTCTGCTACACTGGCGTACCCATAATGGGTCCAAGGGGGCCCACACACAGCACACCTTTAATTATACTCACCTGTCTTCGGCCCGGTGCTTACTGCAGAGCGGCAAATATCACTCGGAAAATGGCCACCGTGGCTATTTTCTGATGATTTGCACATGCGCAGGTCTCCGGGAACATGGCGCCCACACCATATTCCCAGGGACATCTCTATTGTGCATGCGTAAATTACCAGAAGATAGCCACGGCGGCAGTTTTTCCGAATGAAAGCACCTCTGGTCAGCTATAAGTGTTACTGTATCCACTGCTATCCACCTATTCCATGTCAGTGCTCTAGACTGTCCAGGATGATGAACTGATCAGTGTAGAGCTGGATGACTTTATGCTAGGAGGAACCCATCCTGCTATAATGCCGCCGGCCCAGGAATATCCCACACCATTACTTTATACCCATATTTTGTAGTACCGGCCTAGGTGAAGAAGCCTGTAGCTGGTTATCAGTTTGGAAGGACCCACATGTTGTGGTTTTTAAAAAATATTTTTAAATTATGCAACGCTATGCTTGCACAGGTCCTGTCCCAGTGCCGGTCACAAATGTATCCCTAGCACAGGGGTGGGGAACCTTTGGCCCTCCAGCTGTTGTTGAACTACACATACCAGCATGCCTTGCTACAGGTTTACTACTTGACCATGCTAAAACTGTTGCAGGGCATGAAGGGATGTGTAGTTCAACTGGAGGGCCGGATGTTCCCCATCCCAGCCCTAGCGGAACAAAGCTCTACACCTGTCCGGACTCCGGACAGTCTTGTGGAGTAAGCCTGGTTGGGTTATAAGTATAACCCTAGGCACGTACCTAGGTTGCCTATGCCCAGGGCCGGTCCGAGAACCGATGGTAGAACTTGAAATGCCTTTGGGGCCTGTGCACTCTGTCAGCTCTATTTATTTTGCACTACTCTACTAAAAACACTGGGGGGGGGGGGGGGACGACGACGACGATAATGCATATTGTATTTTATGAATGCTTTGAGTCCTGGAAATAGAATACAATACAAAGGCTATTTCTGTATAGATGGTAATTCAATAATTATACTGAAATATACCCTACCATAGAAATCTGTAGGTTTGGATGGGGGGTGCAGTTCTCTACTGGGAGTTATTCATTATTACTGTAGGTTATTAAAGTGACAGTGACTTCCGTGGCACTGAACAGTGAGCAATTGTCTGTATACTCATTGTCCATGTAGTGTATATATAAATATAAACTGATGGTGGAGGAAAGGGACAGAGTTGCAAGTGCTGAGGAAGCGGAGCAGATGGGATTACTTAGGAATGTGAGCATGTTATTCTCCAGGTTATTTTAGCTTCCGCCATGAGAATATACAGTACGACAAAACCAGGAGGAAACCCCAGTGAGCACAGGAAAGGTCTGCGGACCTCAATTATTAGATTTCATTTCCAATAGCCATTTCATCTCAGAGAAACACTTCACTTGTTAGAGCATAGCTGTTGTAAATATTCATTTGAGTTTTGGACACCGTATGTATAACAGTGTGATGTGGGATATCATATCTGCTTGTTATAGGGAAATCCAAAGCTAAGCAAGACACTTGGAGATTATGGCACATTTTGTAATTATAAATGGAGCTCGGTCCTCAATGTGGTTTGTATACACACAGTAAATGATGTCAAATCTCCCATTTTATTTTATGCTTTGTATTTTCTTGAGGTTTGCACTTGAAATTATAAACAAAACTGTGCAATCGGAATTTGCCGGGGGCTCTATTTATTTATTTGTGGCAATAGTAAAGATGTTATACTTACTACAGAGCAGCTTGACAATAAAAGTTAGCCGGGGCAGCTGAGCAATCCTCACCTTTAAGGCGATACTGGCTGGCAGTGCTAAGAAGACACTAAGGGAGACATTTACTAAGCAGTGACAAGAGCAGAGAAGTGAGCCAGTGGAGAAATTGCCCCATCAACCAATCAGCAGCTCTATATCATTTTATAGTATGCAAATTATAGATGTTACTTCAGTACTGATTGGTTGCCATGGGCACCTTCTCCACTGGCTCACTTCTCCGCTCTTATCACTGCTTAGTAAATGTCCCCCTTAACTCTTTGCTGACGATCCAGTAGCTGAGACTTAAAATATGGGGGGGGGGGGGGGGGGAGATAAAAAAAATATGCCATTTTCTATGGTTGTTGGGAGGAGGGAGAAGCCCAAGCTCTGGATATATAACTTTTTTCTCCATAGGATATATATTTCTTCAGTCAGTGGCATAAGTTCATACCAGATAAGTAGCAATTAAACCCTTATATGTTCCTTATTGTGCTCCAACTCCTCATATGTTGTGCTCACCATTTTCTACTTGCTCGCTATTGTACATCATATCTGTATTTATTTTTCAGGCTCTTCATTCGCCGATTTTTCAGGCTCTTCATTCGCCGGGCTTCTTTGAAGGGCCTGGGTCATTTGCCCCCTCTATAGCGTAGTATCCCTGGTGGTCCCGTACACTTCCTGGTTAACAACTGCCTCATGACTTGCTAAGTCTTGCTATATTGCCTCTGGTTCTGAGTAGAGAGTGCAGTGTGCACCAAACTGATTCGGGGAGTACCTGCAAATAGTAAGTATCCCCCGAATGTATGTACGGGGACCAACAGCAGATATTGGTTTTTATGGGAGCTGCTTCCAAGCCAAATTTACCAATTAGCATTAGCCACTGTAGCCTATGGGCTAGTTCCTACAAGAGTTCTTATAGGATTCCTCCCTGGCACACTCTACTCGCATATACACGGCCAGCACACCACACGTGCAGTATGGCGCACGGCTCCTGAAAAAGAAGTGAAGGAATCGGTAATGCGGTTCTAGGATCCGATAATTAATAATTAATAAATATGCCCCTAAGTATAATTCACATACTTCATAAAACCCGGGAATAAAACAAACGGCCACACCTGGAAAATACTCACTTAATAAAAAACAAATTACAGAAACGGGTTATTCAACCAAAACATGAAGGGTCTGCCTTGCAAATGACTTCAGGAAAATAAAATACTGTAAGGGCACTTTTTAATTATAGTGAGCAATGAAGTATGTCCACCATAAGTAACCTGTGCCAGTTAGCAGACATAAGGCAGTGGGAAGCATACTTTGCATCAATTAAAAGAATGGTATGTCATTAATCCTTACTGTCAGTGTCCAGGTTTACGCAGTGGGCTTATTCCTCCTGTAGTTTGATGCATATGTTTTAGGAAAGAAACACTCCAGATGCGATCAGAAGTAGTTAGTCTGAAAAGCTCACAATCCACTAATTCCTTTATTTCATTTGACACCCGGCGGGAAAACTGGTGGAATATTGACAGCTATTATATAACATCTGGCACTTACTACACCAGTTATTTGGGGTCTGCATAGGACTGTGATATTTTGGGGACTCTGAACCTCTTATTGTGCTCCATGTGCTGCAACTTTTAATTGTATAATTATTGTGATGTATTATTATTATTATTATTCATTTGTTAGCAAAAATACTGGTTATTAGTACCTTTTTTGTTTGTTGTATTTGTTTTAAACATTTTATTGAAGCGCCTCACTGCAGAACAGTCCTGAGAATGACACATCAAAGAACAAAATCACATCAGTGCCTTACAGGAAATGGGAGATATGTCAGATGTCATACCATAACCGAGGAGCATTTACATTGTGAGTAGTAAACAACAAAATAAGGTTGAACAAAAAGAGACAAAAAGGAATGGGGAAGAAAATCAGAGGGAAAACAGGGCGGTTATGGACGCGCCAATCCAACTGCAGCACATTAAATTTCAGGCATAGCTGAGGTAATGTATAGTTTTTCATACAAATGGAGGTAATCCTAGCTTAACTACCTAAGAAGTTGTATCAAAAAGTTGCAGATATTAATCTGTGATGAGGGACGTGAGGGTGAGAATGCATGGCTTCCATTACTCATCATATCGTTCTACACCATTCTCAATCTCAGATAGGGGACCACATGTACTGAAATAGATATGATCTAATAATGCCACTTGCAGCTCCCTAATAGTAGGGGCAGATGTTTTGATCCGCTTATGTGATATAGGGGTAAATGTAAGAACGGGCGATATGAGGGAGAAGCGGTATCAGTGCTATACTGCTTCTCCCCCATGTATGATGGCTGCGGAGAGTGTACCTGTCCAGAGTGCACCTGCGGAGAGTGCAGGTGCGAAGTAGCAGAATTTGCAATCCTTGAGATCGCATGCTGGGGGACGCCCATTGCAGGGCAAGGCCGCCCAGCATGCTGACCACCGCCCCCCCCCCCCTCCATTCCTTGACCAAGCATAAATTGCGATCACACCGCAATTTTTGCTTGATCGCAGAAATTAGGGTTGGCTGTGCCCGCAGGAGGCCCGTCGCCATGTTTCTGATAGCGGCGGCTGTGTGTGACGTCACGCAGCTGCCGCTATCACGCCCACGACCCGCCCCGTTTGGATGACACCACCACAATGCTCCGTCTCCGCCTAGGAAACGGAGCGTTGCCGCCCCCACGCCCAGCGAGCACCTCTGCCCGATTGACAGGGGGCACAGTAGCAGAGGGCACAACTACAGGGCGCACAGCAGCAGAGGGCACAACTACTGGGGGCACAGCAGCAGAGGGCACAACTACTGGGGGCACAACTACTGGAGCAAATCTACTGGGGGCAAAGCAACAGGGGGCACAGCAACAGAGGGCACAACTACTGGGGGCACAGCTACAGGGGGCATAGCTACAGGGGGCACAACTACTGGGGCAAATCTACTGGGGGCACAACAACTGGGGCAAATCTACTGGGGGCAAAGCAACAGGGGGCACAGCAACAGAGGGTACAACTATTGGGGACAAAGCAACAGGGGGCACAACTACTGGGGCAAATCTACTGGAGGCAAAGCAACAGGGGCACAGCAACAGAGGGCACAACTACTAAGGGCACAACTACAGGGGGCACAGCTACTGGGGGCACAGCTACAGGGGGCACAACTACTTGGGGCAAATCTGGGGGCATAACTGTGGCCACGCCCCTCCCCTATGAAGCCACACCCCTATTTTTGCCGTGCATTAACTGTTTTGCCGCGGGGGGGGGGGGGCATTGGAAACTTTCGCACTTGGCGCCACAAGGTGTAGAACCGGCCCTGTATCTGCCCCCCCCCCTACAGTGCACATGGTTTTGTTCAACTGCTAACAAATTTCCTGCTACGATCTGGTCTGAATTACCCCCTATGTGCACTGCAGGGGGGCAGATACTGTATATAATGTGCAGAGAGAGTTAGATTTGGGTGTGTTATATTGTTTCTGTGCAGGGTAAATACTGGCTGCTTCATTTTTACACTGAAATTTAGATTTCAGTTTGAACACACCCCACCCAAATCTAACTCTCTCTGCACATGTTATATCTGCCTCCCGCCCCCTGCGGTGCACATGGTTTTGCCCATTTACTAACAAATTTGCTGCTGCGATCAGGTCTGAATTAGGCTCTTAGTACCATGCTCGCACTGTTTGTGCAGTTGCAGCCGACTTGCGTGCAGCACTGTATCAGTCTCAGTGTACATAAACAGAAACGCAGCAAAGCACACACAATTCCGGTTGGCTGCAGTGTGTTTAGTAGGGAAGAGTTTTAAGGGTAGTCCTCAGTATAAGAGTGTCTACACTGCCGCCACTGGTGTTACAATCTTTGTGCAAGGTCTGCTGTTCCCTTGGTTGCTATAAAAAGAAAAGATTATGGAAAACTCTATTATCATAGCATTTGCTTTGCTTGTACAAGATCATCCAATCAGTAAAGCCTGACATTGCAATAAGTCAATTTATATTACTCATGTATCACTTTAAATAGCACGAGTAAATATCTCATATATGGAGATTTAAAATGCAGAGTTTTATTTTTAGTGGCGAGCTCTACTTTAGGAATAACAATCCAATGGACAATTAATTCTAAACAGCAAGTTATAAATTCAAGAAAAACACATACAGGGCGCTTATATTTTACACATAAATAAGTGCATCCCTGCAGTTCTAACACTTCCACATAAATAGCAAAAGTAAACAGCAAAAGTGCACAGGAAACATTCCAAAAGACGGTAGCTGTGCACATAGAATACATAATGAAGACACAGCCAAACTAAAGTTATATTGCTATAAGAATAAATTAGTGCTTATTCTTAATTAAACTTCGGTGTGGTCCCCTGCAAGCTATCCGAACATGCTCCTTAACAGCTAGAATTGCATTAGCATTCTTCTCCTGTCCAGGCTATTGCATTGTGTGAAAGACAAATGGATAGAATGTCAAATAGCAAAAACTCTAGCAGGAGAGCCTCGTCTATTCCATCTACCTGTTTAATTGCCTCTTCATTAGCGCTATTTTAATTGCACATTTTTAAGGAATCAAAAGAAATAAACTCCAGAGGTACACTGCCATACATACTAAAATGATCAAAACCATTTTAAACGTAATTTTGACCACATTGAAATATAATAGGGGACATTTCACTTCCAAAAGACAGAATTATATGGACGACACTTATATGGACAATTATATGGATGACAATTATATGGACCTTTTATATCTCATAGGTGTCACAGTGGTTATTTTTGGAGAGTTTTTAAAGTACATACAGGTGTGTCTTCATGCACCTGGAGACTATACACCATACGTCTCAAGATACCAGGTATGACTGAGATGTTCTGAGAGAAGTAGGGCGCCGTACTTTGTGGCGAAACACCACTCGCAGTGCACTATAGATGCTGGGCTGCGACCTTAACGCAAAGTAATTAGATTTAAACTGTAAAAAGTCACAGATAAAGCACATGGGACTTGGCGTAAGAAAAAGCAGCAGGCGAAATCATTGGAGCACTATTTACACAGATTCAGATTCAGTCACACCCAGATATACAAATGTTATACATGAAATTTGTCAGTGTAATCTAGCAATGTTATTTTGTCACTCCCAGTTGTTTTATTTATGCAAATAAGATACACATTTTGGTGGTCATTCCGAGTTGATCGCTAGCTGCATTCGTTCGCTGTGCAGCGATGAGGCAAAAAAACGGCACTTCTGCGCATGCATATGCGGCACAGTGCGCACGCGCGAAGTACTATTACAACGAGCGATGTAGTTTCACACAAGGTCTAGCTAAGCTTTTCAGTCGTACTGCTGGCCGCAGAGTGATTGACATGAAGTGGGCGTTTCTGGGTGTCAACTGACTGTTTTCAGGGAGTGTTCGAAAAAACGCAGGCGTGGCTGGGCGAACGGAGGGTGTGCTTGTGACGTCAAAACAGGAACTGCACAGTCTGAAGTCATCGCAAGCGCTGAGTAGGTATTGAGCGACTCTAAAACTGCACAAAAAAGATTTGCCTCCGCTCTGCGATCCTTTCGTTCGCACTTCTGCTAAGCTAAAATACACTCCCAGTGGGAGGCGGCATAGCGTTTGCACGGCTGCTAAAAACTGCTAGCGAGCGAACAACTCGGAATGACCACCTTGGAGCAAGAAAGACGCTCAGTGCATTCAAGTCACCCAGGACCTGGTGGCTTATACCCCTTTTACACCACCAGCTAGTAACACAGGTTATTGCACATGAACGTGCATAACCCGTGTTGCTGGCTGGTGTAAAAGGATAGAGTTGGAATAGTCCGGGTCGAGTGACCCGGTATTCCAACTTGGGAAGTTTGCAGGGTTGAACACGTGTTCAACCCGGCAAACTGTGCAGTGTAAACGGTAGCCGGGTCGATGCGACCCGGCTTCCCGTTTACACTCTATGTGCGGGCGGCGCTTGGAGATCATGTGATCTCCAAGCGCCGCCCCCATCGCGTCACCGGCAATATGCCAGGTTGGTGACTCCGGTCTAAATGGGGGCAGACGCGGGTCGCAGCCGGGTAACTCCCGTGTCAGGACTCCCGGTTGCGACCCGCTTTAGTTGGTGTAAAAGCGGTATAAGAGAGGCTATCTGCCACTACCAGTGCCACAATGTATGAGGACACACCTGTATTGCCTACATATCACTTCCCAACTTAACGACAGGCTTTGTAGATATTAGATTATGCCTGGCACAGGTCACTGGACTACTCTGTAATTAGTTATCAGCAGCAATAACTCCTTTCCTAGGGTCCTATCCAAAAAATGCAGCCAAGTCCTCAGAAAATGGCAATTTTCGGAAGGTTGCAACCATTTACCAATTGGAGATATCTGCTGTGGTCTCCTCCTTTAAATAATTGGAAGTTGGTTATAAAACAAATTGAGTTTTTTATGTGCAGTACCTCAGTTGGATCTGAGCTCTGGAAGTAAAGTGATTGCGTAAGCAAATCTGTTGCACCGGTATAGCCGATGGGATACACATGGTTCAGTATGGGCTTTTTTTATGTGGACCTTTTAAAATGTGTCAGTGAGTAATTAATACACCTGTGCCCCTGCTGGGTTACCTGCAAAACATGCACTGTGTGGGGTCCTGAGGACCGAGTTTGAGAACCTATGGGCTAGAACAGTGGTTCTCAAACTCGGCCCTCAGGACCCCACACAGGGCATGTTTTGCAGGTAACCCAGCAAGTTCACAGGTGTATTAATTACTCACTGACACATTTTAAAAGGTCCACAGGTGGAGCTAATTATGTCACTTGTGATTCTGTGAGGAGACCTGCAAAACATGCACCGTGTGGGGTCCTGAGTTTGAGAACCTGTGGGCTAGAAGGTGGTGGGGGGGGACTGGGGGACTCTCTCCATAAAAAAAAACCATGATGCAGTAGTCTATAGCCTCTGGGGCCAACCTTGGTAAATGTGACTATTTAGAAACCTACGGTGGTAGCTTTTGCTATTTGAAAATAAATGCAGTATCTGCTGTTGAACCCCCTTCATACATTGTGTGGCTGCTTAATTGTAGCATTTTTTCTGTTGCACAAGGCAAAAAAAAAAATGCCCTGCTACGGCATGTTGTATCCTCGTAGTGCAAAGGACTGTATCATACATTGGGGAGGAATTTAATTAAATGCGATATTGAATAGCGCCGGGAATGAGTGGCCAGAGCTATTTAATTAGTCGCATCGCGACCGGCACTTAAGTTGTAAGATGTAGGTTATTGCGACTAATAGTAAACAACATTCTCCGACTTAAGTGCTGGGCGCGATGCTGTCACCTCGGGAGGGTGTGAGCAGAGATCCTCTAGTCACAAGATTACATTGCGCCTCACTCATTCTTTGCGCTATTCAATAGTGTGTTTAATTGAATTGCCCCCATTGTCTCTTATAGCGTTGAAGACTGTTGGTGTCGTATTCTTTTATCTGCCTTTGCTTGTAATGACCTTGACCTTTGACCTATCTATTCATGTATTGCCGCCTGCCTTGAATGTTGCCTGTGATCTGACCATTCTTGGATTGCCATATAAAGTACCAATATTGCCTTATGTGTTTAGCCCTTAGGGGTAGATTTACTAAGGAAAGGTTGTCAAAGCCACTTTGACCAATCAAATGGCTTGTTTAGTATTTATTCTCATTGCCATTTTAAAACTTTTTTGTCAAAGTCACCAATGATCGGCGGCTTTGACAAACAATGCCTTAGTAAATGTCTACCCCTTAGTTTCCACAATTTCCTATGTCTGCACCAAGGGGACGTAAGGTAAATGGCTGAGGAGGCACTGGCTAGTACCAGAGCCAGATTTACACAGAACATATGAGCCAGAGAGTTCATGTAGGCATAACACACAGGTGCAGCAGTATAAACTGCTGGAATTTTGATCAGAGATATGCGGAAATGATAGGCAGGGGGACACTGCCTCACCTGCCATAGACTTTTTACTCCAGAGTTTTGACTATAAAAATGATTACAATAAGACAAAGAAGATTTTTATAATATATTCTTTGTATTTTTCATATACTTTATAAAGTCAAAACTCTGGCTTATATCTACAGTAAGTATGACAGGAAAGGCTCTGCCTCACCTCACCGCACGTCACTTGTCTGCACCAACTTCCCGGTAAGTCTCTACTATCCAATGCCAAAGACATGGGAGCAGGCAAATACCGGTAAGCATGATATTGGGAACTGACATAGACTAAAGGCCCCATGCATCTACAAAAAAATTTGCAATTTCTTAATTCCCCCGAGCCTGGGTCGAGGAATTGGGAATATTCAACAAGTATAAAAATCTTGATTCCCCAATCAATGGGGATTTTTTAACATAAAGAATTTCTCAAATTCTCAGATGATCTGTGGTTCCAGTTGGGTCTGGGAATCTGAGAAACAGTGGCTAGATGTATGGGGGCCATAAAATGAAGATTATCAAGTTATAAAAACCTACTTTTTCGTTTAAGGTAGCTTTGAAAGGTAGTCTATACTGAAAGCACAATTTACCATACAAAGGACTAAAGATGAATAGTGTATGCCAGGTAGTGCACAAAGCCATGGCTGAATGCAGTTGAAGAAAAATATATAACATTTTCATTGGGTTTCAACAGTAAGTCTTAAAGGGCAGAAAGCCATCTTCAACAGGTACAATCCTAGAAAATAGTCCTAAACCCACCAGGTACTTCTATTTTTTATTTCATTGAAGCATGTGAAGATGAAATTAGTCACCAGAGTACTCTGTGATATATGGATCACTGGAACTACAATGATCTCCCCAGGGCTCATTCATTCTGTAACCTTTACGGCTTTCAGGCGTAAATGGCAGGGGTTCACCTTAGGTTAGACTACATTTTAAAGCAGAGGTCTCGGCGGTGGCAGATTTCCTATTAATTCAGTGTGGCACATTAGTGCCAGTAGAATTTTTCTTCTATGAAATGCAAAATTATTTAAATTTATGATGTAATTATAATACACGAGATAAGCCATAAAGTTTTTCTTCTTTTTTTTTTTTTTCACTAGAAGCCATTTTTATTGCATTGATTGAATAACTTAAGTATTACAAAAAAAAATTTGATTTATAAAGATATGCTAATTGGTCAGGTTTTGAAGTGAGCCTAATTTGCATTACAAACATTACTATGACGGTTTAACATAGCATTTTGTGTGCCGCATTATTCTATTCTGGGTTTGTATCAACAAACTATCTCTCGACAGCAACAAAGAAGTTGTGTGGAGAAAAATCATGATCAAAGATCTCTTCAATTACTTTCTAATTCCTATTTAATTTATCTCCTAGGATGCATTTCCTCGCCTGTAGCACAGACTCCAACCTGTTTTTTGGGGCAATACGGGATCCCAAAAGATCTGAATGAATAAATATGTATGAGTTTCATATACATAGTCTTCCCCTGTTAGTGAACTTATTACTTTCTCCAATGTATAAAAGCTCATCACAGCTCGTCTTTTATACACAGGAATAACATTTGTAGCATATTGGCAGTAGTCTCGCTGGGGCGTTCTGTGATTTTCTGGAAGATGAACACTGAG
This sequence comes from Pseudophryne corroboree, assembly GCF_028390025.1. Lineage (NCBI taxonomy): Eukaryota > Metazoa > Chordata > Amphibia > Anura > Myobatrachidae > Pseudophryne > Pseudophryne corroboree. The sequence continues at coordinate 826,125,523 of NC_086447.1, forward strand.
CGGCACTTGCTAAATTACACACAGATGACATGTAGATTTTAGTGCTTTTAAATGAAAAAGAACAAAAAAATCTGATGTTTTGAAAGTGAAACAATTCATCTGCGTTTGTACAATTTCATCCTATGGAATTATTCCTCTCAGTGTAATTCTTTATTAACCAATTAAATGGCTTTTTCCTCCCCCTAAAAACGACCCAAAATTATTGTTGTTTTTTAATTTATTTAAGTTTAGAACATGTTTTTAAACATTTATTTTAAAAATGTTATTGAAAAAAATATATACATGCCCTAAGGGGCGTCTCTCAACACCCTGTAACCATAGACTGCCCCATTGTAACAGTACCTCAAACCCTCCAGGGCTGTTTCTAGGGCCGGGCGGTCCATGCAATCGCACGGGGCACCGCGGGCAGTGACCCTGCAGCAGTATTCTATGTATTTTAATAGATTAAAATGTCCCACCCAAAATGGCCACCACCTTGAAGGAGACAGATGCTAGAGGTCCTACTGGGTCTCTAGCATCTGCCAGGGATAAGAAGACAACGCCTTTACCCAGAAGTGTGCGAGCCACCGTGGAGATGATGAGGAGCACCCAGGGAGATGCTACAGTGACCGCGGGCAACAAACGGGAGGCGGCCCGTGAAACCACCTGACAGTGAGCAAAAAGGTACCAATACTGTGAGACATATTAAGGTGCCAGGGCATAACTGTGGGGCATAATAAGTTGTCCTGGGCAGTACTGTGGGCATCAATGTGTGGGGAATAATATGGTTCAAGGAGCATTATTGTGTGGGGCATAATACTGTGCTAGGAGCATTACTGTGTGGGGTATAATATGGTGGATTTTTTACTTTACTGTGGTGGCCGAGGTCTGGGGGTTTCAAAAACTGTGGTGTAAGGTAGTCTTTTTCTGCAAGGCCACGCTTATTTTTAGCGATGTCACATGTTTTTTTTACTGTTCACACTGGGAGTCAAGTTGTCTAGGAACGGCCCTAACAGATCCTTAGGAGCAAATAAACATGTTGTAACCTTTCTCCTCCCCCTCATGCAGAAGAGCATATGTCAGGGGGACTGATAAACAGTGCTCCCTGCTGCAGTTGATCTCTGCATATACCGGCTGTCGGGATCCTGGTGCTCAACATACCGTCGCCAGGATCCCGACCGCCGGCCGGTATACCGACAACTATTATCCCCCTTGAGGTGTCTACGGCACCCCTGGAGGCACAATAAATAGCGTGCCCTGCTGCCGGCATTCCGGCGGTCGGGATCCTGGTGCAGATATGCTGGGCACCGGGATCCAGACCGCTGGCCAATCGTAGTAGACCCCGCAGAGATACAGTAACCCTAGTAGTGATCAATGAGGAACTGAAGCTCTACTCCTCAAACTTAAAAACACTGTCCTTTAAATTAGCTAAAAATCTCTGAGAGTCTATCAAAATCAGCAACACCTTCAAGTAAAGCTCATAATGGGTCCTGCCAGTCGATCATGACGCAGCTAGTCTTTGGGCATGGAAATCTAGTGCAGGTGGTGTTAATGAAAGGAGCAATACTGGATGTTTCTATTTTACATGGAACTTCTGGATGTGGCCAGCGACAGTCCTGAAGGGTTTACCATTCCACCGGATGGGTTTATTGCAGCCTACTTATGCTTTTGACATCGGGATGGTATTTCAGGTGGCTAGTGGAAAGGTATAATATGATTTTGAGGGCCTCATGGAGCTGGCAGGCGGCAGTCCTGGTGGAGGGCTCGTCCCACTGAATGTGTCATTATGCTTTGCTTATGGCTCATCACCAGTGACAAACTATAAGCGGGGTATAGGTCAGCTGGCCCGCTGTATGGGTACGGTATATATAAACCTTGGTTTGGTCAGAAGCAGGTGATGGGGCACTTCCTTGCCTGTTATGCCCCATCACCTTAAAACTAAATTGAAATAATTAAATACAGTAAAAGGCTGTGGCTATATTCTCTCTACTGCTTGTTGTCTTTAATATGATTATGGGGGCTATTATATTATGGGCGGTATCCAAGTAGCTGCGGTAATTTACTGTGGCCAATTTGCCCACCCGCGGCTATCCATTAGCCCCGTAGCCGGCACTTACCAGGGATTTTGTTGCTTCAGGCAGGCGAAACCAAATTTGCGATCAGAATGCATTTTTTTCCTGATCGCGGCCGCAAAAACACAACTTTTAACAGATCCGCAACTTTCCACAGATCCTGTGTGTTTTCACATGAAAATTAAAAATATTTCGTACAGAAAAATGAGTGCTAATTAAATAGCCTGAGAGAAGTCGGCACAAAAAATTGCGGAAAAACACGTTTTTTGCAAGCAATTTTTTGGGGGGTCTAATCAGACACCCTCCTAAGTGTTTGAGGGACAGAGAACTTCCCTGTCTAAGGTCAGGACGCTTACCCATTAATACAGTATGTTACCCATTAATATGCTGAAATGTAAGAAACTGCTCAATGGCCCTCATTCCGAGTTGATCGCTCGCTAGCTGCTTTTAGCAGCAGTGCAAACGCTAAGCCGCCGCCTTCTGGGAGTGTATCTTAGCTTAGCAGAAGTGCGAACGAAAGGTTAGCAGTTCTGCTACTAAAAAATTTCATGCAGTTTCAGAGTGGCTCGATATTTACTCCTACCTTGCGATGACTGCAGAATGTTTAGTTCCTGGTTTGACATCACAAACACGCCCTGTGTTCAGCCAGCCACTCCTCCGTTTCCCCAGCCACTCCTGCATTTTTATCAGGCACGCCTGCATTTTTCAGCACACTCCCTGAAAACGCTGAGTTGCCGCTCAGAAACACCCACTTCCTGTCAATCACACTATGAACACTCAAGCGACTGAAAAGCGTCGCTCGAGCTTGTGTAAAACTGCATAGTTTTGTGTGAAAGTACTTCGCGCGTCCGCGCTGCGAACCATACGCATGCGCAGAACAGCCGATTTTTAGCCTGATCGCTACGCTGCGAAAAATGGCAGCGAACAATCAACTCGGAATGAGGGCCATTGTGTGATAAAAAAGCAGGATTGGCTGTTCATAAATTACTCCCAGTGATATAAAGTGCAGTTTTTCCAAATAAAATCCCGAACATTTCAATGTTGGGAAAGCAGAAACTTTCATGAGCTAAATGTACACAAATTTTCATTCTATCTAAGTCTTTACTGATGCTGAACACAAAACCAAATATGATGACACCACTGAAGTTTCATTATGACAGAATGATTGATAC